>NC_056704.1:1057981-1060481 GCF_018831695.1 Puntigrus tetrazona | reverse complement strand
TCAGATCAGTTGAAATGGTAGGTGAAAATACCAGTCACATTGTTCCTTCGCTCCTCTCAGGAATGACATTTCATCTTGTCTCTCGCCTCTCACTGCCCGGCTTGCTGCAATTCAATTGTACAGATTTTGTGCTTGAAGCTTTTGGGCATGGAGAGGCGTCATTAGGATGGGTTTTTCCTCTCATGGTCTTCGTCGCTCGCAAACTGGCATCATGGCCATAAAAGGCCTTATAACGCGCATGTGCTGTTCTCCAGAGAGCTAGATTAACTAATGACATTTGTCAACGCCTTCACAATATGTTCGCACTCTTATACGGTAACCCGCGAGCCAGTTTGAAAAGATCACTCGCTTCGGTTAATTTCACCGCGCGCCATTTCGTCCTCTGTTTGGTATCGGACTTAAAAATGCATTGTCCGATATCGTGCGCGCACTGTTTCAGGATTATATAGAGCCAATATAGTTTGTTCCAACTGTAACCCATTCTTTTCCCAGCAGGAGAATTGATCTTGACTTGAGTAAACTTATAAATCATTACATTTTAATCTACTGAGTTGGTGAGGATGTTAATCATTGTATATGTTGTTGGCCATCAGCCACATTATTTCAGCATATTGTTTTAAATTAGGTTTTACCTGAGAAAACTACATTACCTATGATTCTATTAGAGAACCTTCACTGTGCTACTTCTAAATAGTTTTTATGCATATGTAAAATGTTTATTTATATTTTTTAAAATAGGCAGATAAAAGAAAATCTGCAGTTGTATATTTAGCTGCTTGCTTCAGCTATGCCATTCAGATTGCTTATGGGATTGTGGTTTTTCCTCTCACTAAAACTGTTAATTAGCTTTGTATCCAACAACTTTTCTGTTCAGTTTTTGAAACGCTTTTCTTGCTTCCAACCAAAGTTTGTGTATTTTAAATCATCTTATAACGTATTGATTTGCTTATTGTTTTATGTTGTTTTAACTAAGGGCTTTAAATCTTATGAATAAAATGAATTCATGTAGTTATATTTGAAATGTTGTTTTCTAATTAGTGGTAAAGTGTAGGTATAGACAAATATTTATAAAACTACAAGTAACTTATATTATTAATTAAGTATGAACTTTAGTTTATTGGTTGTCGGGTTAACTGTGGTGGGAAAAGATGAATATGTAGTAAAAATATATTTATTTATATTCATTTAATGCTTAAAAACGAATACTTTTGTAAATAATTTAAAAATGATAATGCACTGTTATGAGAAACATCATAATCCATGATTATGCATTTTTCTTAAATTTGTAAAATAGTGTAAAAATATAAAATTAATTACATACAATATATATATATACATATATATATATATATACATATACATATATATATATATATATATACATATATATATATATATACATATATAATAGAATTATAAATAAATAATATAAAAATATCTAATTTATAAATTATTTATACTATTTTTAAAAAGATTGTAGGTGTGTATATATATATACACACTGATTATTTATCAGAATCTGCTAAATTCACATACAAATTTATAATTTTATATATATAATCAAAAGTATATATATATATATATATATATATATATATATATATATATATATATATATATATATATATATATATATATATATATATATAATATATATACATATATATATATATATGGTTACTGATTTTCATTTCCATTGTAAATTTGCAAATATATATAATACATACACACACTCATTTGGGGAAAGTTATGCATACATAATATTATATATATATATATATATATATATATATATATATTATATATATATATATATATATATATACATATACAGCAAAGCCTTTTGCAAATATCAAATCTCCATGGTCAGTTTATTCAGATCACTGCCTATGAAACTCCTTTAACAAACCCATTTTTATAACCTAATGGGGAAAAATGCCCGCGGAATAGAGACATTGAAAGGTCTCTCGTGGTGTCCAAAAGTATTGAATTACTTTCTTTCCTACCACTTAATCATCTCTTCTGCTTTGATCGAAGCGGTTTCCATAAGCGGCTCAGGAAGAGGACGATGGGAAGATGCGAGATCCTGGTAATTATCACAGGTCGTTGGCGTTTCCATCCTCAGGAGAATCGAGCATCTGAGATCGTGCACAGGCTTTAATAGTCATCTGTTGTAATTGATTTCAAATCTCATTTGAGTCTTTTCCGATTACGTTAATCGTACATTTAATGACTCCTTTTTTCCTGCCACGTGGCTGATCAGAGGTCGCGCTGGCGCCCGTGGTTGTGAGGCTGGCGTCAAAGGTCATGTTTTCACTCACATGCCCATTCCACCGTGGTTTTTTATAACCTCTCCTCATAAATCAACCACATTTCTCTGGTTGACTCTTTGTTTCCCTGCCTCTCTCATGTGCTCCTTTCTGCCTTAAAAAGGCGATGCAGAATATACTAGATATTAGAGGATATTAGATGATCCACTCCTTCTGTCTTAAAGATTTTG
>NC_056704.1:972060-1057881 GCF_018831695.1 Puntigrus tetrazona | reverse complement strand
CTTCACCTGTGGGCGAATCGTGCAGCAGGCGGGCCGTGATAAAGTTCAGAGATGAGAGAGGCAGAGCGACAGGGATTTGCAGCTTATCTCTGCAGCAGCATGAAGTGAAAAGCATAAACAGACTCATTAAGTTGGGATGAAAGCGACACGGGCCAAGTTCATCAGGACCACAAACTCTAAGCATAGGTTGAGCAGGTAGCATTAAACATACATATGAAGCCTCACGCTTTTATTAGAGTAATATAAGATGCTAAAATAAGAAGATATATATTGAGCTCACGTAGTTTCAAAGTTCTCTAGGACCCAAAGCAACTACTTTTTCTTACCCACAATGCCAGTATTATAGCCGCGATGCTTTTTCTCCTTTCTGTACAAACATATTTTGAATACATGCTCAATTTCACTCCTGCAAAACAGCAGCAACAACAAATTGATATTAAAATGACAGTATTGCTTGCGAACAAAATGATCCACATCTGAATCTAATTCGATCCATTTCCAGAGATTTTTGTTGTATGAAGTGACGTTCAACACTTGTTTGGGCTCACGCCTTCATTTAGCAAGAAGTATTACATTAAGACAGTAAAGATATTCAGATGCTTTTTAGAGAAAAAATATGAGCACTAAATCAGCATTTTGGAATGATTTATGATTTCTGTGATTTTTGAAATAAAGACATTACTTTTATATATATATATATATATATATATATATATATATATATATATATATATATATTAGCACAGCGCAATGAGTAATCACTATTACATGCAAAATAAAAGTTTGGTTTTCAGTTATTATATATGTGTATATTTATTTATTTACTGTATATATAAAATTTTTGAAAATATTCATACGTATTTTTACTTTTTCTCCTCATGTGGGCATATTTTAATAATATTTGCTATTATTATGTCTTGTGGACTGTATGTAAACATCTTTTTTGTAAAATATCTTACTTAGGACATTACTAAATAATAATAATAAAAAAAAAAACACCATGTTTGTGTAATCTCTCTTATTTTTGTTGAATTTGTCCAGATTCATAAAGAGAGTACCAAAACTTTTGCCTACTGTATTTTCAGGATTACGTCTCATTCACAATTAACATATATTCAGACTCATAACTATATATTCACAATTTACATTTACATAGTTATGCACAATTTACATTTATATATGTTTAAAAAGTGTTACATATTCAAGTATATACTGTTGATACAACTATAAATTCCCACGGAATGCCACACGGCGTAAGAGAATTTACCCCCCATATATTAAGATGCATTTTTATATATTACATATTGTGAACTTACTTTTGTACTTGTAAACCAGCACCTTACTAGCCCTATAGGTACCATATGATACTATCACTCTTTACAGAGGCCATTCATCTCAAGCTGTAACGACCGACGCCCAGACATGCGCGCTAACGCCCAGCGTGACCTCCGACCTTTAGTTTCCGGATGAGACGGCAAACGCGGAGTTATGTGTGTCTGTGTGAGTGGCTCAGGCTGCCGCTGCTCATGTGCTTCAGAGGTAGTGGGCGGCTCAACCTCAGCGCGTGCGTCACCAAAAAGAGACAGCGTAGCCACGCTGTGTGTCGGCTTCAGCCACGACTCCCCACGATCACTATAAACACACACACACACACACACACACACACACACGCTGAAGCTGTACACTGTATGTTGGCTGCAGGTTGGCGCTCTCACGTGTCAGCGTGTGTCAGCGCAGTGAGCCTGATGGCTGCTATTTTTGCAGCTTAAAGTATAGGTTTACATGTAAATGTATAATTATACAGGATTATCGTGGCAATTTTAATCTTCTGCTGCTCTGAAAAAAACAAAACAAATTAATAACAATTCCAAAGTGAATAAGTCTGCGCTGCCAGATAAGAGTAAAATAACTGAAGCAGGTTGCTCATTTTACAGCTTCGTGTAGAACTGACACTTTGATGAGTTTAAAGTCGAATCACTTCTATTGAAATTAGGTTACCCGTTGCTACGGCGTCCTTGACTGCGGTTGCAATTGTACACATTTAACTACTGAGCAATATATATTAACTAATTAACAACATACTCACGATTGCATGGCTATAGGCTTGACACGGTTATTGCATGCAATTATAATTTACTGTTATATGAATTATGATATTAAGTTCAGGTGTTATTTATAATTATCGTACCAATTCTATTACCTAGTTTCTAATATTGTTAGTATTACAGCAGTATGTGTATGAAAATAAACAGCCTATTACAATAAGATATAAATTTTCAAATATTTTTAAATGCTAATTTTGTTTAAATACAAAGTCTCTCTTTAGATTAGACATTATTATCACTGTTAGTTCTGTTTTATGTAAAACACTCAAAAAATATGTCAATATAAGATTTCCAACCATTTAGGAGAAAATTTATTATGATGCATATTTATCAAGCCATCTTATTTTCCCACATTTCCTTATATTGTAGTAATCAAATCTCGTAGTAATCTGACTTCTATATTTATGATCAATGCATCTGTTTTATTTGCTAAACTAATCTCCTACATTTTAACTACTGAATCTTACAATTCTTCGTATTTGAACCTTGTTCATATTTTTAAATGATTAAATGCAACTGTTTGCACAAATAACAGATTTATACAGATTTATGCAGAGGAATCATTTTAAAAATACGTTTGGAAAATATGTCCATTTAAATGAAATCAAATGCTTAATCAGATGCAAATACAGCTTAGTCATGATATTTCACACTGTGAGGGTAAAATCCTTCCCTATCTTTTAGATACAAGGCCTCCAGATCTGTGCAAAGTGTCATCATTGAAATACTAAGATTTTAGATTTTGCATATTTTTATGTAAATTTTATGCTGTTTTATGTTATATTAGATAAAGGATTTGGAAGTAATTTAGTTTTTGTCTGTTTATTTATTTAATGTCTACACATAGTTTTACATTTTTAGTGCAACAACTAACCAAAAAATAAATAAAATAAAACACAAAAATAAAAAAAATAAAATAAAAAAGTTTAACTTTGCTTTATTTTTATTTCATTTCAGTAATCTAATTT
Source organism: Puntigrus tetrazona (assembly GCF_018831695.1). Lineage (NCBI taxonomy): Eukaryota > Metazoa > Chordata > Actinopteri > Cypriniformes > Cyprinidae > Puntigrus > Puntigrus tetrazona. Next base: position 1,054,808 of record NC_056704.1, on the reverse strand, counting down.
ATTTTATTGCATACAAAATGCTTCACAGTTTTTCTTTTTAGTTTTAAAAATTCAAAATCTATGCGTCTTTTTACGTCCTGCTGGAACATCTTTATATACCAACAATTCATCAAAAACTACTAAAACATTCTGTCATCACATTTCACTCACCCTCATACTTCAAACCTTTATGACATACTTTCTTCAGAGAGCCAAAATAGGGACGTTCGGGAAAAAAAAAACCTGCTCCAAAAGGCGTACTCTTTTATATGCGTTTTTCAGCCCCCTACAGAAGAAAGGAAATCGCATAAGGTAGAGAAACGGATAACCATTAATTTTAATTTCTCAGTAAACCACTGCTTTAAAACCCCTACTTTATTCCGGTAAGGATGCTCTCTGAAGCGCTAATGGGAATAGTTTTTGCCAGTAAGCGACTCCCTTTCGTCCTGATGTTTTGTGCACTTTCGCGAGCGGGCGTCTTTAATGGCATGTTGACAGGCTTTCCTCACGTGGACCTGGCAACAGCGGCATTCACGGAATTCAAATCTCGGCATTAATTCTCCACGACTCGTTATGTTTGCACTGTGTGTATGTAAACTTGTGTATTTGTGCACTTTGCGCCCAGTGCTGCCTTGTATTTACTTTTCTGAATCCTCCCTCTGGGATCAATTAAACTTCGGCGCCCCACACAGTCTATCAAGTCTGTCTGCAAGCCGAAGGCGGTGATAATAATCAAATGCATATACAAACACACAAACAGACGACATTTCATGATGGACTAGGACTGATATTGAGAAATTATCTTCCTGGATCGATCAATATTAGCAGAACTCTCATCCAATGGGAGTTTTAGGGTGTATATAGGAGAAAAAAGCCTTTCACTGCCAGCTTAGGGTGCAGTCATCAATCAGGAATAGTTTGGCTGGCTTTATTACAAGCGCGCACACACTGACCAAAACAACAACAACACGGACTTTCTACACTGTTAAACGTATTTTTAGCATTACTTGATATACTCGATAGATATTTACATGTGCAGCTGAAGGACTAAATGTATTCATTTAAACACTTACATCGCACTAATTGCACTGTATTTTATTGAGAACCCGCTCCGTATTTCCAAAATGGGAGGACAAGAAAGTATATTACGGTTTTTTCAAACAAGCTTTCAGACAACCAAAAATCTGCAAATCAAATCTACCGTTTGCAGTCTAGAGCAACTCTGCAGCAAAACATAAAAAAAGCAATTAAGCACATTTGGGACAAAAAAGTAGGGCAACAATGGTTTTTAAGGCTGTCTGTAGATTACTCTGAGTTCACCTACGGTCATTCAAATAAAAAAAAAAAAAAAATAAATGAAACGGTTTTGGTGAATGAATCTCGCGTTTCAGAAAACAGCGTGTGAATTGACCGGTTGATCTCAACACGGCCTTGTGTGGATTGGCCCGGCCGAGGGTGAAGGGGTCTGGAGAGAATGGATGGAGATTTTGTTGCATTTTGGGGCCTTTGGAGCAGAGCTGTTTGTGTGACCCCATAAAGCGGCAGCCATTAGGAAGAAAAGCACTGACCTGTGGCAGGACTACACTGACACACCCAGAGAAATAGAAGAGGCGAGATACAAAGAGAGCATTTGAGATTCAGAGAGAGAGAGAGAGGCGCAAGATGAAGAAAGAGAGGCAGCGCAGAGATCAGGATTAATGAAGCTGTTCTGAGAGGTCAAAGATGGCTCTGCACCTGGAAACAACAAGAGAGAAGCGCTCGGACCAAGCACTCATCTACAATGTCACAGATCAGTGGCAGCGAATAATATTTAAAAGGGTCACGGATGCACAGAGTTTGAACACAAATGTGTTTGGAGGTGTGTGGACATATCAGCCTTCCTGTATGAGGTTTTTAATCCCTCTTTTAATGCATCTCAGCTATCACTTCCCACTGATTTTAGGGAATACATCTTGGGGTATTAACAGACCACTTAAATAAGTCAAAATAAAATAAACTAAAAAAAATAAAAGTTATATAGATTAGATACAAGATTTTGATATTTTTGTATTTTTATTATATTCGTTATATTATTAAATTACTACAGAAAACTAAATAAAACTGTAGTAAATAACTCATTTTCTTTATTCTACGGTTATTAGTATCCTTATCCTGTTAGATGATATTTTTGCATACCGCACAATACATTTGTGGCCTACAAATGTTTTGCTTAAAAGCAAAGACTACAGAACAAAATAAAAATAAAGTCTGTGATTTGCAACAATTTCCCTGGCCTCCTGGCCCGTCTCCGTAACTCCGTAAACACGTCTTGGTTTTTCAGGGCGATCCGCATGTGTTTATTATGGCGTGAAGCCAGCCAATCAGATCGAGCTTGCCAGATCAGGAAAAGACACAGGAAAGCATCCATCATCAAACCTTTATCAGGCCTGTCTTGACCCTAAAGCGCCTCGTTCTCTCGGAGCTCTGGAAATGACTTTTGTGTTACGGCAGAGGCGACTCTCAGATAATACCATCAGCGTGATTTAACAGACCAGTGATGCAGCTTGATGAAACATCCTCTCGGGCGATACCTTTAATTGCTCAGAAATAATAAAGTAATTATGAAGTGTGTGCGTTGAGGGCGTTAATTACCAGGCACGCTCGCTAACGTATTCCTGTTAGACAACTCACGGAGAAACACAGCAAAGGTGGGTGAAAACAGTTTTTAGTCCAGTGCATAAACTAAAATACATTACTAGGGCCAACCAATCAAATTTGAGGGTAATTATTCCAGGAAATACGTTTAGGCTTATGATGAACACTTTAGGAATACATTTTGGGAAGGGTTAGGTTTAGGAAGTGTGGTTAGGATGAATGTTTATTTTTGGACAGTAATAGTTAATCCAGGATCACCTCACTTGCAAAACCACGGCAACCATAACAGACCATTTAAATGAGTAAAAAAAGTATGAAGGAGTTTAGGGTCAACTGTGAGATATATATATATATATATATATATATATATATATATATATATATATATATATATATATATATATGAATAAATTACTGCACAAAAATTCAGTTCAATTCAATCAAATTCAAAGGGAAACTAGATTATATTTATTTTCTTACGTTTCATTAAAGTCCAAAAATTTTCACAAGTCAAAAAATGACGATAATAACCTGAAAGTATTGCACATGATCTCCCTTTCTATAAAGCACACACACTTTAAAAGAGACTCAACTTTATTCCACTTGAGTTGAATCAATCCCAGAGCGACTTTTCAAGCACTTCACGAGAAAGTGATCTGCAAAAAGCTCTCGAGACATGAAAGAGAAACCCGTGAGCAATGAGAAGGAAGCATTCTCTGAATGAAGGCGGCTGTGACGTGGCCCGACGTGAGACCAGATCAATCACAGCTCACCTGGCGCCTGCAGCTTTTATTTCATATTCAGCTGATGAGGAGCTCCAGACTCAATATTTATCAGGCTTGGTAACAGCGGCCACAGGTTGTGTGAATGTCAGTGATTTGTTGTCAAGTAATTGACTTCAGTGCTGCTGCTGTAATAAGCTCAGCTAGAGTGTCGATTCAGTATATTGGCCTGGATCTTAATTTGATTAGTGAAACCACACAGATGAAACATGGGCGGCTCTTATTTATTCATTCATACATCGGTTGTGCTTCTGTCAGCGCCCTTCACCCCCCCAATATACATCATGTCAGCTGCATTTTGACAACTTTATTTAAATCAAGAAAGTTCTTCATTCCCATGCGGCAAAAAAAATAAATGCTGGACAAAATATATTTTAAATAGACTAGAGGGTACATTTATGTCACAAAAAGTGAAGCTCAGTGAAACATAATATATTTAGTTACCAACTTTCATATACCAAAATGTTAATGCGTTTTCTTGGGTTGAAATATATATAGGTGGTCATACACACACACACACACACACACACACACACACACACACACACACACACACATATATATATATATATATATATATATATATATATATATATATATATATATATATATATAAAAATAAATATATATATATATATATATATATATATATATATATATATATTTATTTTTATATATAAATATATATAAATACATAAATATATATATAAAAATATATATATATATATATATATATATATATATATATATATATATATACACACACACACACACACACACATACATACATATATATATATATATATATATATATATATATATATATATATATATATATATATATAAAAAATAAAATATTTGAAATATACTTATTAATAAAAATGTACTAATAAATAATTGTAATAACATGGCGTGCAATTCTATTTGCTACACTGTGAAAGGTAGATAGAATAAATAAAGTTTATCTTTAAATACAGCACTTGCGTGTGCGCTTTATTCATTCTAATTAAATATTTTTCTTATTTAGGACCCAGTCAAAACCATAAACTGCTTACAGACCACCTGTGTTTTTAACCAGAGGACAAAATGTAATACAGAGGTACTACAGAGAGCTTACTGCAATTTATCTACATACAGAAGACAGAAATAGACCACAGACTGCATAAACTGGACATGACGGATTACTGTCGTCCCACTCAGCACGCGCACAAAATGAGCAAACACAAATCATGCAGAAAAATACCTGCACAACTAAAGGGCTGCCGTTCCTCTAATAATCCTTGCTTTTCCTCAACGTCCTCAACAACACTTAAAATACAAAGAGCTTCAAAAATGTTAACACCCACATCACCATTACAAAAGTACTCTTACATTATAAATGATAACATTATAGATATTGCTATATTATTAAATTATAATAATAGTAAATTATTAAATGCAAAAATCTAAACAAAAAGTCAAAACTATTAATAAAACTATTATTTTTATGACTATTATTATTATTAATACATAACAATGTTGTAAATATTAATAATAAACAATAATGTTGTAAATTAATACATGTATTATTATTAGTAACAGTAGTAGTATTAAAGTGCATATGAAGTGCTATATTATTATTATTCATGATCATAATTATAATATAGTAGCTTTTCAACTTAACACAAGACAAAAAATAAGTAAAAAAATAAATCCAATAATAAGATTAAAAAAAAGCGAATAAAGCAAAAAAAAAAAAGTAAAAATATTAAATAAAATAAAATTTTTTTTCCTGACTGAGACTGATAAGTGGTATGTTTTTGTATATTATTATTCACATTTTTAAAATAACTAAGGCTGAATTTCTTTGATAAAAAAGCCAAACAAGAGAGTAAAACTGTAATATTGTGAAATATTATTACAATTTAAATATTAGTTTTGTTGTTTGAATTTAATTAAGAATATAGTTTATTGCGCGACAGATGGATAGATAGTTCTAAATATGATTAAACACATCTGACAAGAAAAATACTATGTAAGAAAAATCAAGTTTTTCATGTTTTTTTCAATTTATTTTTCACTTTTTACTATTAGAATTATTTGTTTTGTTTCTAATCAATTTAATGCCTCTATACCGAACAAAACCTTCATAAATAAAACAAAATAGATGATCTGAAATGTAATAACCAATTGCTAATTGAACTTTTGTATGATTAGCAGAAGTTTTGGGTGACGGTTGTCAATCGCTGCTGTTTTAAACGCCCTGTTTCAGCTCTTGACTACTTTCGTATCATCTCTCACGGGTCCTGGATGAGAACATCTGAACCAACCCAATCCCCTCAGAACAAATGCTCTCTATCACAGCACCAGCATCTGATTTGGACCGTTCACCATGGAGCAGATGAATTAATTAAACGCTGTAAAAAATAATTACAGAGACATTCATAATTCATCCGTGGGAATGTAAACTCATGCATCTTTCATGACTGCGCTCCGAGATACCACTGAAAATCTGTTTTGTGAAAAAAAAAACGTGGAGCCATCTCTAAAAGCTCGCAGAGCAGAGATGTTATTTAAAGCAGAGACGTAGAAGATTGCTTTCTGAATCCTGAGAAAAATAAGTGCAGCAGCAGAGGGTCTCCATCTGCGATCTCTTATAAGACTAATCCGCATATCAGATATCTGCAGCAGTGCAAATGTTAGAGGAGGCGGACTAGATTTATGTGCTGTGTCCAAAAACGCCATTATACTGAGAAAAACTCAAACAAGAGGTTCATATGTCATTTGTAAGTACACTGAATAGTAGAGCTTCTACAGCCCGAGCGAAAAAGAGCACTAAAGGGTCATTTTAAACACATCCGCAGCGCTTTCTGCCTGAAGTCCACTTATAATGATCGCCAGCGTTCCTTGCTCGAAAAATCGAGCTTTTTCTCGAAGCGTCTAAGTTGGGAATTAAACAGGCAGCTACTGTCCCTTTAAGACCGTGTGACCGTGGGTGATGACTGAATGATCAATCATAGTGTAGTTCGCCACAGCGGACCTTCAACTGCACAGACCGCACATTTCGTTTGGGAAATTCAATAAGCTACTGTCATGTCAGTGTATTTATTTATTCATTTATGTATTAACGTAATAATAAAACTATTAAAATGCTAAGCAATTTGAAAAAACAGTTAATAAAGTAAACTAATTCAATAGGAATTATTCTTAAAACATTTTGAGCTTAGAAATGTGCTGTATTATTACAGTTATTGTTAACAACAATAATAAAACGAATGCAAAAATGTTAAACAAAATAAAGAAAAATGCTAAGTAATAAATAAAACTCATTCACCATCATTATTATTATCACTAATATTATTATAATTAACAATATTAATAAATATCAACACAATAATGTTGTAAATTTTATGCATTCATAATAGTAGCAGTATTAAAGTGCTATATTATTATTATATTATTATTTATTAATAATGATCATATAGAACCTCAGCACAAAACAAAATAGTAAGTCAAAATAAAATACTAATAAAATAATTAAACAAAAGGCGTCCATCCTGACTAAGACTGATAAAAAAGTAAACTCATCACAACACGTTCTGCATGAACAGATGAAGAAAGTGTCTGCTAATGAAACAAATCTGACAGCCTGCAGGAGGTGGCAACTGAACATTTCAAGTCTTTTCAATTTTATTTTGGAGTAAAACTCAGCACTTCAACTGATCTCTTTGCTATCAGCTTTCCAGCGCGTCAGGCTATGGGTTTCCAGCATGTGTCTCAGAGCTAATGAGCTGGGCGTTAACTCTCTTCAGGCCGAGTCACAGAGCGGTACTGATGCAAGCCAGCGCCAACCTGACGCTCAAACAGCCACGGACCTCTGCCACGACCGACTTCAGCAACTCTCTCGACACGGCGCCATTATCCAACACATCTTCTCTTTAATGCTTCTCTGCACCAAATGGTAGGGCTCCTTACCGGAAGCCAGGCGATGAATGAGTCTTTCAACGCTCAAGTAAAACTGCAGAGCTGGAGGCGTCCTGCCGTCTTGAATTTATGTGACGCCAACTGAATCTCCCAAAGTGTTTCTTCTTCCTCCCTCCTCGTCGGAGAGCAGTTTGAGTCTTGGAGCACATTTGTGTGGAGGAAAGAGGCTGCTCGTGAAACCCATTTTCCCAGAGAATCCCGCAAACATCTGTGAAGTGAGAACACCACCTCCGTCATCTGGCCTTCTGTACTCTACGTAAGTCTAATTGAACTACATTTATTGTTTATTCCTTTTAGAACTGATAGGAAATGTTGCTGATTAGTAGTATTTTGACAGCCTTTTTTTGGTGGCCAATGCTGTTCATTTTAACTTTCTGTTCATCAAAGAATCTTGAAAAATAAAATCGAAATAGAAATTGAAAAGAAATGTTTCCTGAGCAGCAAATCAGATTTCTGAAGGATCGTAATGATGCTGAAAATTCAGCTTTGATCGCACAAATAAATTACATTTGAACATCTACTCAAATAGAAAACAGCCATCTGAAGTTGTAAAAACATTTACAAATTTGTTTCTGTATTTTTGCTTACGTAAATTCTGCTTTGGAGAGCAATAGACACACTAACTTTTCAACAATAATGCACTGGAATAATAATGCACGATCAACACCTTTACCTCTTAATTATTAAGCTTAAGGTTTATTAAAGTCCTGATGGGAAGTTCATATTTACAAGAAGAAATAATCACCGTATGAAGTGTGTTCTGGCTGGAGTAAAACAGACTAATATAACATAATGAAGAGCAAAGGATGCACATCATGCGTGCAGCTAATGTTTCATCTGTGTGCTTTATCACTCGTGCTGGAAGTGTCATTTAGCCACACCGGTTTGTCTCTTCATAAACCAGCTAAACGAGTACTTTTTATTCTTCCGGCAACAAACAAAGCGGCTCCATCAACGTATACTGAAACTGGAATTTTCCAGCAAATAATCGCCAAGAGACTGATTTTAAACCATTTACGAAATCCCGTAAGGACACTGTTGTAAATATGCATTTAATACAGTTTGCACTGGCTCAATAATTCATTTCTGACCAAATGAAACCAAAAATCTTGGAATATCATAAAACACGTAAAACCAGAAAACTGGACAAGCCGTTTGTAATTAGAATTGCAAGACACAAGCTCATGTGAAAAAACTGCATCGCTGCAGGAAGTGGAGAACATACGCTTTCACTTTTTATCTTTTATGTGTTCGCATTTATGTGTTGAATTTAACTTTTTACCAAGATGCTGCATATATGAGAGGGATTTCACCAAGTACAAGGAACAACATTCCAATCAACCAATCGGATTTGAGGGATAATCATTCATTTTTAGGCTTATGATGAGGGTTGTTAAACAGTTATCATTTCCCACTGATTTTAGGAATACAAATAGGGGCAGGGATTGGGATAAGTTTATATTTTGGAAATATAATTGAACCAAAATCACGGTGCCCTGCGGCGTATAAAGACATTTTGCATGCTCAAAGTATTCAGAATTGCAAATCTAGCATGTTTAATTCCAAGGGCAGATCCATGAACACTATAGGGATTAATATTACCATTGTGCACCGAACGATTAGATCAGAACCACAAATAAGAACCAACAAACATGGCAGATATTGAGAGACAAGCGGTTAAGTAGAGAAAGGGCTTTGACTGATGATAATAATAATAATAATATCTAACCTGAATATTTATTTATTTATTGTTGTTCACATTATGTCTGATCTGCAAGAACATAAAGATTTGCTTGGCCATTAACTTTTAGATGCATAATTATGCAAAACATCAAAGCATCAAAGACCCACGACCGGCAGATTAACAGGCCTTTTTTCATTTCTCTGTAAAATAGCAGGAGATTAAATGAAACGTAATGTGGATGATGTTAATGGTGACGACGATTGACAGAGCTATAAATGCTGACAATGAACGGGGGGCCAATTTTGACAAAGTTATCCCAAAACCAGTTCTCAAAGATACCTTCAATAAAAGAAGCCACAGCCTGCTTCAAAAGTCGCGCGCAATGATCATCAGTCATGACACTATCACGATGTATCAGCCCTGTACATTTCTTTCTTTTTATACAGCTTATTCTGATTCAGATTTTTGGCCAAATTTACAATAAACTGTTCTCATTTACATATTTTGTGCATGCAAGACTATATGCAGTCAATTCCAAAATCATGAAAATTAACCATAGAAACGAGGGAAAAAAACAGGATAAACGTTAAAAATACCTTAATTTATGTTTGCTTTTTAATTACCAAAAAGAAAGCCAAAAAAGTCACTAAATTTGTTGAAAAAAATTCAAAAATGAGGCCCACTTTGCTGCCCGAAGCTTGCCTGGTTTACTAGAAGTATGTGCTTTTTCTTCACAAAAAGTAAATCTTTTTAGGGCGCATTTAAGTTTGTGAATTACTGTATTAACATTATCCTAAACACACTAGTTTGTATCGCAAATAGTTTTGTTTATTATTTGTTATTCCTAGCCAGTGCTGTGTAGTAACGGATTACAGTAATCCAGGTAATGTAATCAGATTACAAAATTAACATTATACACACTGCAACCCATTATGCACATTCGGAAAGTCTTCAAGTTTTGTGGACTTTCATATAAAAACTATAATACAGAAAACAGAGACGGCCTGCAGATCCTTCACAAGGCCGGTTTGATGCTTAATGCACTTCACGTTATTGATAACAATGAATGAAATATATTCTCTTAGTATTTTTACATGAATATGGTACAAGATCATATTCAAACCAATGTGATAAACAAGTAGGAAAGCGGCGTATTCGATGACATAATTTAATCGATTACATTCTACTAACTTGGAAACAGTTTGCAATCTGACCAGCAGAAGTCTTCGCACTAAATAATTGACTTAAAAAGCACTTCATCAGCTTCCAGTCTTAAAGACTGATCCTATTCCCTAAACTGAACTCAAATAAGGGACACGTGTCTTTGTTCCGTGTGTAAACACGTCCGCCATCCAGCCTTATTCTGAGGGAGGTGTCGTAAAACAAGCGTGGGGATCAGGAGAGGCTGAAAGATGAAATGATTTGACTCCATTTCAACACACAATGCAGCGGTTTGATCCCACCAGCGTTTGATGTGCGGCCCAGCGAGGCTCCTCTATCGCTGCGCTCTTCTTTGTTGTCAGTGTTTCTTTCTCTCCGATGCAAAGATGTCTCAAACTAAAGCGTTAAAACAAAGCGCGGCCTTCGGTTTAACACGAGCGACAAAAAGGAAATCCCATCCGGTGGTGTTCCATTATGAAGCCATTCACGGCAGCATTACAGGCACTTGGCTTTATATTTATCGAACCGTGTCTTTATTTGGCGAAAGATGCCGTGAGGTGTAATTAAATTTAGTCAGCTAGTCCTGAACAATAACTATTTGTTTGTTCCGTTCAATTCTCCAAGTCGTGGTGGAACACAAAGAGAAGCGAGAACATTTAATTGAGCGGTGATTGGTTGGGTTGCCGGTTATTGTGCGGACGGCGGTAGAGCTGTCGGATGTAGACGTGGAATAATGGGCCTCGCTGTAAAGGAAGAGAGCTTAAATAAGAGGTTCCCATGTCGACACACATATCTACAAGGGAATTCGTCCTCGCGTCTCGCTAGCACTCCTTCATTCAAGAGAATAGTATCCCAGCTGTTGCTTGAGATACGTTTCGTCAAAAGAGTTTCATTCTGTCAGTAGAGTTACTAAAACTATTTTAGCCATTTTATTTAAATACTGCATATTACAAGATTTGTTTTATCATGACATTAATGCTTTTGGAGAGCTGAAAGCTCACAAACGATGTTCTACGTTTAAATCGATCCATCACCGGAGGGGTTTGGAATGAATCGTTTTGGAAGGGGGTTGAAAAAATGAGGTAAAAATAAATCGCATTATAAGAAAAATGAAAGTCCATCGGGTCTGCCAAAACCAAAATATGAACCAATAATACGGTCACTTATGCTTCCAGCTCTGTTTATGAAAACGTGATCTCATGCTAAATCAAGATTTAGATTGCATATCATAACTCTAATAATCATGTAAGCAACATAAGAGAAATATATACCCATATACAGTTTTTTTAATAAAGCAATAAAAATGTGAGTGCATTTGTCAATCATTTTTATAGCTAGATTTCGATTGTATCAAAACAGATAGACAGACTAGATAGATATAACAGTGATCAATATACTTTTACACTATATATTTTTCGATTATATGCAGCACTACAATGATACAAATAATAAACAACAAAGTCTACCTACATGCATATTTACTAAAACATTAAAAATAGCCAACAACTAATTGAGTCAAAGTGAAGCAATTTGAACCAAATCATAAAATGATGTTTATAAAGAGAACAAAGATAAACATAAATATTCACGCTTGTAGTTTGCATGATTTGTAATTCCATATAAATGAATAAATATGATGCAACAGATTCAATGCGTGAGAATTGAGATGCGAAGGTTGCTTCAGGTTGACTTTCAATCAGAGATATTATATATATATAGATATTTCATGCACAAAGTAAACATGAAAACCAATCAAACGAGAAAATTGACATAAACCATTGGTATATTTACAATATGACTTAATCTATCAAGCAAACCGTCAGCGTCAGCTTTTGAAGTAATGAGCACTCTAAAATGGTTCTGACTTGGGTTTTGTGATCAGTCCTCAGTCCAGAAATAACCTGTTTCTGAAGCTGGTAAGTGCTTGAACATTTCCAGTCATTCCTTCATTGTCTGATTTGCATTTAAATGGCGGAGGACAGACATGGCACTTACACCGCTGATCGGGTATTCACTGCCACTGCACGTGACATTTTCTGACAATTACATTTTCTCTGGTAAATTACGGAAGAGGACCTCTCCTGCAGTCCTTTCTGACCGTGAATAACCGTAATCGTAATTCACCAGCAATGAGCTGCTCTCATTAACTTGAAAGAGAAATCTGCGAAGCCAATGTAACGGATGAGAGAACGAGCATGCGACGATCTGACATCATTCAGCTTTAAGAACATCTTGGGTTACTCTCAGCTTATTGTCTGTGTACTGCTTCGGTCGCTTACGCAGCCAGTAAACCACACTGAAGCGGACGAAGAGTTGAAGCATTTACTGTAAACTTGCATGTGAAGCTCGGTAGGTCAGTAAACGTTTATAACATGCAAAGCAGCTCGACTATGTTCTGTAAAATCATCGTAGGAATTACACAGCTCTCCGAAATGCTCGATTCTGTCGGGGTCAAAATATGGTTTTAAGAGGTCAATCGGCTCGCTTCTGCAAACCAGCATTTGGCTTAAAAATGTGAATTGATTACTTCTTCTCAGAAGTCCCTGGGTGCAATTTTGAGAGTTATAAAAACACTGCTGCGCATGATTGCATTTTATACACCGTGTTGCATTTATTATAAATTAACTCTCCTTAGATGCATTCATTCAAACAAACCCTTCTGAATAAGTGCTTTTACCATTGCTTTAAGAAAATGCAGTACTTTCAAATAAAATAATCATTAAAAAACTAAAAAAACCCCAAACTGAAATAGCTTTTATTTTATATTATTATTATTATTTTCTTAAAACAATTAGTTTCAGATATAGTTAACTATAATAATCTTGCATCAATTCCCCTTATTTTTCATCATCTCCTTCAACCTCTTAGATGCTTATCAAATTATTGAAAACGATGTGAAAATAAAGGCAAATATTCCTGTAAGTAGCAGCTTGACTACTAGTTTATCTGTGAGTACAGGCTGAGGAGGGTTATACCGGGTCACCCTAGATCCATAATAATCAGCAACGGAGCTAATCAGCAAAGTGAGGTTATGGATTAACACTGTGCATTTTCTAAACATTCTCATCTATGGTTTATGAGAGCCAAATCTGTTGGCCCATCTCCGATTCGAGACCTATATGACCGCTAATCCATTTCTATAACAGCAAACTCCCATTTCACAGGAAGCAGTGGATAAATCTAAAGTTCAGCCCAACCTCCATTTAAAAAGGAATCGATCTGTTGTCTCAATACAGAGTCATGTGATGAATTGTATGAGGATTTGAAGAGCAACCTCAGAAGAGGAACAGAAAATTGACTGGGTCTCATTGTTGACATACAGCAGAGCAATCAGGAGCGCCGAGGTTATGAGAGACGAACAGCACTCTACAGACAAAAAGAAGGAATAACCCAATGAACGGAGGAGTGAGGGCTCGTTCATGCTTTGTATTTAAATAATCTCACCATATTCAAAAGGCGGAAGTCATAGTAGGTTTGTTTTCTCTGATCAAGCTGGAAAAAAAATGGTGTGGAAACGATTTTGACTCAGGAAGTGATAATACATTTCATAACTAATTACAAGGAAACGGATCATTACAATGAACTAACACGTTGAATTAAAAGGAGAAGCAATTAAATGAGCTGCTTTTTATGCTAAATTTAGATTTAGATTGCATAACATCTCAGACCATTTGGTATCGCACATAACATAACTCTAATAATAATTTATGCAATATAAATATACCCAGTTAAATGTTTGCTTTTGTTGTTTCTTGTTTATATACACACACACACACACATATATGTGTGTGTGTGTGTGTGTGTGTGTATATGCACATATACACCATATATATATATATATACACCATTTGTTTTGAATACAACAAAATGAAACAAACCAGATAAACCACAAACCACACGATTCTAACAAAATTAAAGCATTATTTGCAGTTAATTCATGGTCTAAAAAAAGGAAAGCATCATCAGACTGCAAAACAATAACATGAAAATGCAAAGCAAATCAAATCAAAGCAGATTTATGAAATGTGAAAATATTTAAAGCCATGTACGCAGAGTAACCATTCTAAAATTGCAAAACAATTCAGAAGGTACTGGACGGCAGACTGGCCGAGTCGGTTTCACATTCAGACGTGATGCTGCCGAATAACCTCCAGCTCGTGTGTCATCCACCGAGAGGCTGTGACATAAATAACACACTTTATCCCTACGGTCAATTAATTCAGCAGAGAATCGATTGGTTGATGGGTCATGGAGGGGCAAATGGTACAATTCAGATAAAGCCAATAGACCATCATAACTGGAAACACCAGTGTGTTTAAGATTGAAGAGCATGCAGTACATACTAAACAATAAACCGAGCTATATACCACTGCAGCATTCAGCCCAGAGACAGAGCATTCAATGACGTCATTCTTCTCTAAAATGTTATATTATTTCTTTGTGCTAACCGGATGAGCATACTTAACGTGTTTCTGTACCTTGGTAGTAAGTTTGTTCTCTATATGCTGTATCTGAAGTTCTCTTCAAGAAGAGACTGCACGTCCTGATAGCGCTGAGCTCCTTGTGCTCCTGGAACAACATTTTAATACAAAAACATAATTTTGACCATATCTCTACACCTGAACCTCAGCAATGGCTAAAATCAGAGGAAATGGTAGATGAATGTCACTGATGTACAAGCACCAAACACTCACTGTAAGCCTAAACTTCACAAAAACTATCAAATGGTTCTTCAAATCTGATTGGTTAATCTCAGTGTTGTTTGGGGTTCAACAAAGATGTTGACCTAGAAACACGTCGAACTCAGAAAAACCTTTACCAGTCAATGATGCGAGTATTATAGATGTACAAGAACACAAGATGAGCTACAACTAGAAGAACCGAAACTAAATCGTTCCAGGCATCATCTAGGCTGATTGTTTCTCAACTTACTGATGTAAAAGCACACAGATATGCCTGGCTCTAAATCAGCAGTTGAGGCTCAGGGCTTCCAGGAAGACGATGAGAGACGTTATTTCAACTTTAAAATGATTTGTGTACTTCGGATTAATATGCAAAAGAGTACCACCTAAAAGCCATACAGGATACTGCAACAAGCCCATCAAAGTTAAAAATCCATTTGATGCATTTTTATCCTATTTAATATGTTCCAGTCATACAATATTTACAGTTTTCATTATAGCCAATCCTCGACAAACATCATTACGCTTCCCTCGACGTGATGCATCTGATATATCTAAACTCTGGATCAGACATTTTTGGTCTCTTGAAATATAATTTTGTGATCTCAGACTACTTTGACCAAATGTTAAATCATTTTGATGTGTGTGTGGGAGTATATATATATATATATATATATGTGTGTGTTGAAAAAAGTAATGCAATAGTTATATTATTATATTAATATTGCATGTTTTTGGGGTTTATTTTTACATATGCATGTTGTTAAATGCTTTTTCAATGTTGTATGCTCATCAACTGGTCAAAAATACTGTTAAAATACAGAAAAAATATATAAAATATGACAACCACAGCTATGCTACGTTATCCTATATAATATTATACCATAAAGCGGTCTTCTACCAAACACCAACTCTAGTTGGCAATAGGCTTAAATGACATTTCATGGCAACGGTTGACGCATCACTATACATCTGTGCTCATTTAGCATTTTTATCTTCAATCATCAATCGGCTCATCAAGGTCTTTTCACTATATCTTACTAAACATCGCCTCTGATGGAAATCAGTTCCCCCAGCTGGTCAAAGACAAAGATGAGCCCTGACACGTCAGGGGTCACGAGGAAAATAAAAAAAACGCTTGATGAATTCCTTCTAATGAGGAAATGTAGGCCACGACTGTCATTTCATTCATTTAGTGTGTCAGTCAGAGCTTTCTGTATATATCTCACAGTATGACACATCAAAGCCCAGCGCGCGAGAGTGATACTACAGCAAAGGCAGCACCACGAGTTTTAAATCACGATAGGTGTGTAAATGTTTTATGATACGCCATATGCTAACAGATACTCAACGAGGAGATGTAAATCTGAAACCTGCATAAAGCAAAGCTTCATTATAACAAGAGGAAAGGATCGACAATACAATCTGCCCAAAATGATGCTCAATTTATGTCTTATTAATGGCTCCTCGACTGATTCTCCCGATCTGCAGGCTTAACTAGGCAAACTCGTACCATCTGCCACTCACGGAACAGACTTTCTCGAAGAGCAATTTTCACCACCTGTGGCCCTGCTCGGAGGGATAAAAACAACTGTAGCTTTAAGAACCGCCAATGCAGCAGATAGTTAAAAGCGGAGTATGACACTTTACGGTCATTCCATATGGACCATACCGCAGCTAAAGTGACAGCTTCGAATTCCTAATGAGGAAACAGGCTTTCCAGAAAGAGGCCGGTGTCACGGTAAACAGCCCACCTGTGACAGCGCCCGGGATGTGCTGGTTTTATCAGCCGCTCTATAGCGGGATGCAGTTTAGCAGACGGAGGCTGGTGGTCACGGGCTGCAGGTTCTTCATACCTTCATGCTATGTTTATATCCCTCCATCTGTCCAAAAACAGAACGCATGAGTCAGCCGAACTGACACCGACTCCAACTCCAGCCTGGACACGTACTGTAAATAACAACTGGATTCACTCATTTCCGACTTCATTTTCTCGCCTTATACTTGTGCACTTGAGAACAAACAAGCCTCTTATGGCTGAGGGCCATTCTTGTAGTAAGTAATTCACAATAAGGTCACATTGGTTACTATTAGTAACTAAGAATAGGCATTATATAAGCAAATACCCTTAATTAGCTAACAATAAGAATAATAAATTAATACAAAGCATATTAGAATGACGTTTGAAGGATGATGTGACACTGAAGACTGGGCGTGTCCTAATTATGCTGAGTATTAACCCTAACCCTAACAAAATATGTGGACCAAGGAACAACATTTTAATACAAAAATTTAATTTTGACCATATCTCGACACCTGAACCTCAGCAATGGCCAAAATCAGAGGAAATGATAGATGAATGTCACTCATGTATGCGAGCACCAAACACTGATTGCAAGCCTTAAACTTCACAAAAACTAGAAAATGGTTCTTCAAATCTGATTGGTTAATCTCAGCGTTGTTCCAGGAACACATCGTGCTCAGACCGGAGTAATGACGCTTAAAGATGCTGCACGTAGGATTGACGCCCAATGGCAGAACTAGGGATTGCGGTCCAAAATCAAAACACACGCAGGTTGCCAGATTCCCGCTCAGACCCCTTTCGTTTGCCAACTTACCATGTTTCTTAAATATCTGCAAACATGGTATTTTTATGCCTTAGCAGAGTCAAAATCTTACATACAGCACCTTTAAAATTCAGCTTTGAACACAGCAATAGATTACATTTTAACATCTATTTAAATAGAAAATATGTATTTTTAATTTTAAGTTAGTGCAAACGATTTACGATTAACTGCATCTTAAATGTATATACTGTGTGCCAAAAATGTACATTTTTTGATATTTAAATTTTTTAGATACATGGT
Source organism: Puntigrus tetrazona (assembly GCF_018831695.1). Lineage (NCBI taxonomy): Eukaryota > Metazoa > Chordata > Actinopteri > Cypriniformes > Cyprinidae > Puntigrus > Puntigrus tetrazona. Next base: position 1,037,056 of record NC_056704.1, on the reverse strand, counting down.
TAATGTGGACCTGCTGGGAGATGCAAAAAGAAAAAGAAAAAAACACGCGCAACAACAAAAACAATCCAACAAGCTTAAACTGAAAAGGAATCCGAAGCCGTATCTACTGTAGAGACAAGCATCAAATAAATAAGATCATCCTCTCGTCTTCACAGATCACAACAGAAATGTGATCATCAGCAGTATGTGACAGGAAATTGGTTTCATGAACTCTTGAGTTTTATTTGATGGGAAAAAGAGCGTTCCTTCATCCACGAGCCGCCTGCATATTTCCCATCTGGTGTCGGATGCGGCTCTTCAAGTTAAAGCAGCGGGCCGGAATGATTCGATGGTCACTCCCAGTATCGAGTTCCTCCTTCAAGTGCCGCGGTGACTGTTTAATTCCTATTGATTAACAATACAAACAACCGCCCTCCGAGCAGACATTACAGTCCTGCTTTAAACCGCTTCCACGTCCACCACAGCTCAGACACAGAGAAAGAGTCAATACCGCTTTGTCATTATTATTAATGAAAGTAGTTCAAGAAGAGCACAATATTATCATACTCTAAAGTGCTTTGACACGATGTGCGCTATAAAGGCGCTATATATACATATATACATATATATAAATAAATGTAAAAAACTGAAGTTGCAGAAGAGGTAAGACGATAAAATCATAATGAGTTAAACTTTCTCGCGCAAAAATAAAGCTCAGAGAAGTAAGCTCTGTTCTAGTCATCATTCTGACCGTTTTATTCTGACAGGACACAACCACGCGTCCGTCTGTTACTGACCTCCCACGCAGGTTTCTTTATGTTACTCCCCAGCGACCGTCTCTCATTAAAGTGTGTTTAATTAGGGCTCTAATAGAGGTAAGTAATGGAAAATCACATGCACTCGCAACCCTTATCGCTCCAGCAATTTCCTCTCAAATTAAAAGTCATTAATGCTGCTCTCTTTTATGAGATGGTGGTGTCACTTGACATGGCTTAACCATGACCAGACATCCCATCAGCGGATCTGCAGTAATTGTCAGCTGGACATCTGCCACGATTTCCGTGAAAATAAAGGTTGATTTTCGGCAATGAAACACAAAGAATAGAAATCACAAGAGTGGGGGCAAAAGAAAAGAAAAAAAAGGCCGTTAAAGTTGAAGTTGTGTCATCGTTTTTTAAATTTTGATGACAAATCACACCCAAATGACGTTTTTAACGACGTTTATGCCACTTTTGCATGCCATGATCATGAGCCGTCAGGACATCCACGCATACACTATCACGCAAAATGGTTTATTAAATACATTTTAAAACACAAAAATGTTTTTAAATAGATTGAAAGAGTCTCTTCTGCTCACTAGGCCTGCATTTATTGATTTATTGAAAAATACCTTAAATACAGTAATATTGATAATAAAATTAATATAACAATAATTTTGATTAATAGCAGAAATATTTTTACAATTTATAATCACTATTTTCTATTTAACCATATTGTAATGTATTTATGTGATGGAATGCTGAATTTTTTGCATCATTACTCCAGCGTCAGATTTTTCAGAAAATATACTAATGTAAATTTAGGCAAAAAAATATTTTTTTATTAATGTTGAAAACGGTTTTGCTGCTTTATAATTTTTTTTATGTTTATAATTATATTTTTTTTTCAGTCATTCTTTGATAAATAGAACGTTCCAAAGAACTGCATTTATTTGAAATATAATCTTTTGTGTCTTTACTGTCACTTTTTGATCAATTTAATGATTTTTTTCCCTTTAAAATGTCCTTATTATAGGTAATGAAAGGTTCTTGTAATATGCATTAATTGTTACCTTATTTGTTCAAACGACTCCCAAAATGATTCACTCAAACGATTCAAATCCTTCCGTGACTGCTCGATTTCATCCAAAAGCGGCACCTAGTGGGGAAGAATAAATGAGCATTTTCATTCAGACCGACCTGAAAAGTGTTCCAGCAAATATGATAATGTTTCATCGTGAATATCTCGGGACTCGTTTTAAAAAGTGACTCGGTGATTCAGAGTCGACTCTTTCTTCCGAGAGACAGTCCATGTAAAACTTTGCCGGATGTTTGCATTCACTTAGAGCCGGGTCACACACACGAAAGCTCATTTTTAAAAATTCATAATACGGTAAAACATTAAAAGGCAAACTCATTGCCCCCGGTTTTTGCAGCGCAAACGAATAAAAATAAAAACCATAAAGATATCAGAGCGTGTGACATCCGTGCAGTAGAAAGCCAATTAATGAGCTAATAGATTGAAAGGACTACACAATAGATTGAAATCCCTCCCCTCAGTCACAGATCTCAAATCTCCTTAACTCTTATGCATATTCAAATACAGAACTCAAAGATGTTTTTGGTTCACTAATTGCTTAAAAATCTGACAGAAAATAAACAAATCTCACATAAAGTCAATTTGCAGTGTGGGAGGGAGGGTCACCTTCATCGGTGTGTGTGTGTGTGTGTGTGTGTGTGTGATCAGTGCTCAGCTGGATATCTGCGGTCTCTCTATGGCGGTGCAGAGTGGAGATCACTGGCTACTCATTTTGGCTCCGTATCGGAGAGGAAGACAGCAGATTCGCGCTGAGCTGCTGTGAGTTCAAGGCCAGTTCGCGTTTAGCAGCCCACAGATCTGCCACAGGCAACGCCAGCTTCACACAGATGAATGGCCATCAACCCACGGCTCTCTCACAAATACTACAGAAACACAGCAGAAACCACGGCTGCTTCCGGATAACACAGACCAGGCAAACATTTAGGAAACTTCATGTCCAGCTAACCTGAGAGTCACTTCACCAGCATTTCACCATTTCATTTGATAAACCATCATCGGATACACACCAGAAACTCAAAGCCTTTCCCTACAACACGTCAAAAAATAAAGTCTGGTATAACTTGAAGAAAAATTACAAAAATGCTTTGCTATTAGACAATGAATGTACCTCTGAAAGTAATAATATTAATATTTTTTTAATTACGTTTTGTGATTCAAAACATTAATAATAGGGCCCTGTGAAATGTAATTTATTATTATTAATTTTTTTTTTGAAATTCTGTGATGAGTTTTTCTGGATTTATGATGAATTATATACTTATATATATATATATATATATATATATATATATATATATATATATATATATATATATATATATATATATATATATATATATATATATATACATATACATATATATATATATATACATATACACACACACACACACACATATATATATATATTTTTTTTTATTTTGTTATTTATTTATTTTTTTACAAAAATTGTGGTAGTCAAATGGATACATAAAACACTACCAAAAAAAGGAACTGTTGATTACCAGCAGATTATCAGACTTTATTACACTATAATACATTATGTAATAAATATTATATTATTTTATTATATCATTGTCTGGAAAAAAAAACACTTCACTTATAAATTAATACATTTTTATGAATTCAAATGAGCAGGCATGCTTTTTGATTAGTAAAATGTAATTAAATGAAACATAATCCAGGTCAATTAAAATGCGGTGGGGCTCAACTTAATAGGGCCTTATGATAGTACACATTTAATTCTGTGAAGTCTTATCAATTCGGTTCGTTAGATATGTTAATTATTCTAATTAAATGAACTGACATTACAACCGAATCTAAACAAATTTAACCATTAAAGCAGAATCTATAAAAAATTAAATGGTACAAAATGTGATTTAGGGAACCAAAATTATAGAATTTAAATATTTGAAAAAAAATGATATTTCGTACAGTAAGATCAATCTCATTCTAAAAGAACATATATAAATATTATAGGTTTAAAAACCTTGTTTTGTAGGTCAGATTTTAATGACAAAACCAAGGCAGTAACTTTAGCATGAGATACTAAAGATTAACAAATTAACCCTTAAGCCACAAACGCTGTTAACTGAGCTTCTCTTGAGCATTCCTTTAAACACATGACCCGGAAGCTGGAGCAGACTCTATAGGTGTCAGGAGAAGCAGCTCCCACAGACACGGCACGTAAAAGATCTTCCTTTAACAATGACTGGTTTGAAGTCGCTGCTCGTGTCGTCTAAAAATGTAAGTCGACATCACCGGAGCATCAATCACTCGGACAGCAGCAGCTGCGAGCGAACGGGAACAGCAGGATAATCAAAGACTCGCACAATACAAGACGGGACTGACACCTGATGAAGGATGAGGAGAGAGAAGCCATGGAAACCACAGAGAAATAAATATATAACAGCTAACGAGGAGGGAGGCCAGATCACAAAATGCTGTACCCATTGAGAAAACTTCAGCCTAATACGTGAACGTGATTATTTCCGTCTGCACGGACGTTATTGGGATTTCGCTTTTTCTGCTGAAAGAGAGACCGAGTCATTACAAAGAACCAGGGATATCTCAAATCTGACAGGTTTACAGTCTAGGGTTAGAAGTTCATTAGTGCTAGAAGTTTCCAAACCGCTGTTGGCCTGTGTGCTTACTTTTAAAATAATCAATTCACTTATTGTGTACGTACATGTTTTTACACGGTGCTTATATTAGGCCACCCCTTAGGCCAGTGTTTCTCGACCCTGGTCCAGATCTCTCCTATCTGATGCACACGTTTCAGGTCCTGCCGGTACACAGCGCATTAGTATTGTAAACACACTTACAGACACTCACTCACAGGTGCCAGGGCATAAAGGTTAAAGGTCACCCGCAGCCAGTTCACACTCAATCACACACACGGAAAAGTGCAAAGTCACAAAACAGATTCTAAAGCAGCGAGTCCTAACGGAGACAAAGCCTTCTCCACCCGTTGGGTCTCACGGCGGCCGTCTCTGCTGAAGCAGAAAGCCACACACGACAGCTTCCCGCTCCGTCGCCGCACTAATTGGCAGATGTTCTTCACAGCTGTGTGCCTCTCAGGTCAGCTACAGTCCGGCGCGCGTCAGACCACCGCTCGGCCGCTGCGTTTTAGTTCTACACATTTTCCTCCAGATTCTTCGGCGACAGGGGCTTTGCTTTTCCGCAGCGCTGCCGCTTGCACTCAACTGGACATCAAATCCAATTTCACCCACAGGGCCATCCAAGCGTCCAGGCCTGAGATGGAAAGTGTGCCGGAACGATTAAAGCCACATTAGACGATGAACCCAGAAAGGAAAATCCTGTCATTTATTTACTAGCACACATGTTGTTTCTAAGCTGAACACAAAAAGAGAATTTTTGCAGTTCTTCCAGCATCCGTTCAGAGTGAAGAGGGCCTGTCAAGCTCAGAAGAAGACAGAAATGGACCGTAAAACCCCCATGACTCACATCCCAAGTCTATAGAGGTTAATTCAGGATAATCAGGACACTTTTTCGCTTAAAGGCAATCTCAAAGGCAAAAATTGTCCCAATTTACCTCAATTCACCCTATGCGAGGTATAGAACTCAATTTAAGTTGCTACTCATGGATAATCTTTCCTTCAATCGTTTTCGCCATTCCTCAGACTGCATATTCCAGACCAGTTGTTTTTTTTTTTTTATGAAATCATATTGAATAAAATGATATTTTGAAGCTATGAATTAATATATTTTAAGGACTCATTCTCATTATCAACCAGCATGCACATTGGCTTAATATAACAATAGCAATATTGGCTGTTTATTAATAAAATAAGTAATATTTGATTTGTAAGAACTAATAAACCACCAATACGCCTTATTCTCCATGACTGTATTGTGCATCCTTTAATTCACTCTATACCTGAACTGAACTAAAGTGCTACAATTATAATTGTTAATTAATATTGTTTTATATTAATAATATTTTACTGATGCAAAGGTTGGAGCTAATAGTTAGTTAGCCATGAGAATTAGACCTTAAAATAAAATGTGAAAAACTTGCAAAACTGCTGCCAAATTTAGTTTTTTTTGATATGACGACATGCACATTTAATAAATACACTGCTAGATGTATATATATATATAAACGTTGTGACTCAAGTCACGTGGTTTAATTTACTCACAGAAAGGGGTAAGAAAAACACATCAGGCATCTGCCACCAAACACGAAGTTTGTCAGAGAAAAAACATTTAATAAAAGAACCACAATGGCTTCCAGAGTGGCTACTTACATCTCCACTTACTATCAATTTGCGCCATTTTTTTCAAATTGCTTTTGTGATATTCCAGTTTTCACACTGACTTGCATTGCACTCGAGGTATGCATCTTTTCAGTTCATGCAATCCCCAGGAACAGAACTCGAGACCATGCTCTACTTGGATGGAAACAAGGAAAAGCCAATTGCGGTTATGTGGATTCAACACAAATAAATGATGTAACCCTTAAATAACTTTCGTCTGTCACGCATTCCAGAAAACTCCTTCCCTAGAGGGGCTCCTCTTGGCATATTAAAAAATAAACACGTAGCATAAACAGGTTAATATGAAGTAATACCTCAGGATACTTTAAACAGGAGGCTTATAATGCTGGTTAATGGAATATGCTATAGGTAGACGCATTTGTGTGGGCGTTTTTTTTCATTTTTCCCATAATGAGGGGAAGGGGAGAGGCCCGAACACGTCCACAGAGATCTAATTACAGTTCTGGCATGACTTCGTGCGGCGTTATACCTGCCTCGGTCTTCTCAATGAGTAATTGAATCGATGTATGGAAAGGAGGCTTATTGAAGTAGTCTGGAAATTTCTCAGGAATTAGCACTGTTTCTCTCCTATAGTAAAAGAGACGTAAAGGTTTTTATTTTGCGTTCCTCCTGGGAGAAAACAGCTTGTGCGATTAGAAACGAAACGAGACGAGTGTGAGCAAACAAGTAAATAAATATCATTTTATAACAGCTAGACGTCTGCAGTGGGATTCAGATCACTGTGCAGAGGATCACGTCCATCCCCTCACGCGATAGATACTTTTGGGTAGTACCGCTCATTAATTCTTTACCTCTGGTTACAGATGGGAGGATTTTAATGAGCGACGGAGTAGAATATGCATGTCAAATCAGCGAACTACACCCTTGTGATGAATGGCCTTCTCAAGCTAGTCTGAATTAGTGTAATGAAGTGTCTGCTGGTGGCTGAACATCTCAATTCCACATGAAAATACAGCTTGGACCATTTCCATCTGCAGTCGTTTGCCATCTTGCAGTTTGGGAATCTTTTACTCTGAACTCCAATTAAAAATGATTTTAATACACTGTTACATTCGCGAAGAAAACAGCATTTTAACCAAATTGCTGTGAAATCATGACTAGGTTTCCATGTTTGTCCATGCAAAACTCGCTGACATGATTACGATTTGTTTCTAAAAAAGAATGTTAGAATGTTATTATATTCCATAATATTGGGGAAAAAAACCTATGGAAGTCAATGGTTATCATCGACTGATTTTTGCCAACATAATTTAAATAGAGGGTAAATTATGTCAATTTTCACTTTTTGAAGAACTATGGGTATAAAGGAGGGTAAACATCAACAAACATCTTCTCCGATGCCATTTTGACTGTGCTCATGTCTATATACATGAATAAGCAGTTAAGCACTTGCGTTGGACGGTGATTGGACGCTGTTTACCACGAACAAACATGATCTAGATTAGCAATATGTCGAATTTGTTCATCTAAAAAACGCTGGGAATAAGGATTTCACCACAACGGTGGACATGAGAGTAAACTGCATAGTCTTAAGAGTCAAAAAAAGACATAAATATTCAATTCTATGCATTTCCATTGGTCATCTGATGTCATATGGTCGCACACTGTTAAGAATGAGTAAAATTACTCCTGTATTACCACTATTGCTCTACATGTCTGCAATTCCATACACACTTGTTATTTTGCTCTCCGTTACAGTAATCAATCAGCGCTTTCTAAATGAAAGAATCTTAGTCACCTAATAGTCCTCATCAGTGCCGTGCTGCAGTTAACCAACACCGACAACCACAACGGCAGCATCTCCCCTCCAACAACACCCATCAATACCCCGGTCCTCCGCAATGCAGCCCAAAGACAGAGAAAAGATGAGCGGAGAGAAGGGGGAACGGGGAAAAAGACGATTCAGCTTAAAGTTCCTCATGTGATATTACTGAAATTGCTATTGGGTTCAGCTTATTAGTCTGTCGCTTTCGGTTTCTGTCTGACAGACCTTACTGGCCGCTCTCCACACACACTTCCCATCAGTCAGTGGGCGGCTATAACACATCATTGTTATTACTTTTATCTGCACAGACACCGTCACACTCTCACACACTCATACAGCTCAGCGAGAGGCACTTTGACAAGCCAATTTAGCTATTAATCCTCCAGGAAGGCTAGTAAAAATATGAATTACACTAGTAAAAACACTTTCAGCTGGTAAGAAAGGAGACATCTGCATTTCAGTTTAACTACTGCAGTCCAGTCATAAGAAGTAAGAATTGCTTTTTTACTAGGCAAAGTAACTTTTTGTTTATGATTAAGAACTGGAGACTAAAGGCTACATGATCTTGCTGTTTCAATGAAGCAGGGGCATTTTCAGCTCACAAAATGCAATGCACCATGCATTTAAAATGAGAAATAAAACCGTGCAAAAGCAATGACAGAGGATAACAATTACACCTTTCATCACGAATGGGTAAAAATGGAAATATCTCAACCACTTTCACTCACAACTGGCTCGAAATAACCCAACACAACTTAAAACTGACATTTTTTAGGTTGCTTTAGGTTGCATTCATCATGGCAGGTATTTACTGAGGATGTGTTGACTAAGAGTATACAAAGAAGTTGACTTAAATAACGGTAGTCAAACAACAGTGGCAACAATAAACATTATCTTCTAAACACATGTAAAAATATGTTTCAATACGCTTAAAACATTCATTTGTATTGATGCTAATTTAAATATACAAGACACGCTGAGCCGTAGCACTGGTTTCTTGATGATAAATCACAATGGTGGTGCGTCTTTAATCTGGAAAACATGTAAACAAACAGAATATGAATATATATTGGACTATAAACCCGAAAGAGCCTTGTTTTGTCATTTCAGAAGTCCACCACACACCACTTTTTTATGACTAATAAAAAGAGTGATGTGTGCATGGGAGTGTTACCAGGCAAAATGATGTTTTCAATGTGAATTATACCTAGCTGAATTTATATTATAGCTCTCTGAAATTGAAGTTAGGTCAAAGTTGAACTATGAAAAGTAGGGGATTGATGCTTCGATAGGAAGAGCCTGATTCGATCTCACAGTCAAATATCTGTGGGGTATTATGAGCATGCTATTTGGCTATATGGGGGTTCTCAATGTCTAATTTCAAATAGAACTACCATTTTCTCCCAATAAGTTAATATACAGCCTATAGAGAATGTGAACTGACATCATGCCAGACACACACAGAGTTCTGGCGAACTGATTTGTTGAAAAGGACCGCGCTGCCTCTTTGCTATTGAGTTCAGGGCAGGATTTAGATTTTCTGTCGTGATTGTGGAAAATGTCACCATTGTCTGTCATTCACGCTGCATTGAGAATTGCAAAAGTAACTCAGATGATCTTCATTTGCAGCGGAGTGTGACTCTCTCAAAACGGCGGCGTGAAGTATTTTCACATTCTCTATTAAAGAAAGCAGATTTGAATAAATATTTTAACCTGCGTGAATAACTCCAGCCACCCCTATAGATTTAAGTTTAGTTTCACTTTCCATCTTGGCGGCAGGGATTTAATTCCATAAAAAAGTTTTATATTCGCACAGCTCTAAAAACCTTACTGACTGATGTTTTAGTGCAAATATGAAAAACATTAAGGTTGTGAATTAAATGTGCGAAGTTCGAATCATTAGTGCAAACTGTCATATGACCAGAGCTTGCACCTTGAGAAGATGATGACTGCATCAAAGCTCCAGATCGAAGGGCTAACAAATAGCTTAACATAAAGATATGACGAAGATTTTTGGTACACATTATCTTAGGGGTCTCTAGTATTAATATATTTATTTTTTGATGAGTTTGGTTTGTTGCAAACATCTTGAAGGTCACAATAGTTATTTGTTAGAGAGAGAGAGAGAGAGAGAGAGAGAGAGAGAGAGAGAGAGAGAGAGAGACAGAGAGAGAGAGAGAGAGAGAGAGAGAGAGAGAGAGAGAGAGAGAGAGAGAGAGAGAGAGAGAGAGAGAGAGAGAGAGAGAGAGAGAGAGAGAGAGAGAGAGAATTGAATTTTAACAAAACTTTATTACATTTGAGAACAAAAAATGCAACTCAAAAACAACTAATTTCACATGAAAGTAAAAACCACACCATCATCAAACAAACAACACAAGGCACTGTTACAGCACCAAATGTTTTCAAAGACATCAAGATCATCCATACTCTTATAAAAATTGAAATCGGTCAATATCCTTGCTTGTACCATATTTGAAAAGACAATGGCTACATTCTGCTCCTGGTCACATTCAATTTTCTTCTTCCTGCTCACATAAACAGCTAACTTGGCCTGACCTATTACAAAATTCAACAACTGACAAAAAAACCTTTTTTTTCTTACATATTTAAAACCAAGAATGAACACTTCTTTAGAAAAAGTTTCACCACATCTTGCAAAAATGTTCTTTAGTAGCAAAAACAAAGGTTCCAATCTATCACAGTTCACAAAAGCATGAAAAATAGTTTCCCTCTCATTACAAAAAGGGCAGTTAACACCAACTTCTGGATTTAAAACCGAAATAAAAGAGTTGACTGCAATAGCACCATGAAGGATCCTCCACTGCAAGTCACCTGCCCTTTTAACCAATGGTGGTTTATATAGTGCTCTCCATTGAGGTCTTCTGTCTGCATCTAGTTTAAAAAAATCACGCCAAGGGGTATCAATCCTCCCATCCAGCACTTTCTTATTAAAACTGATCATACAATATTTGTACAAAGTCTTCCCAATACAAGATAAGAAATCAATATACACAGGAACAACAGTATCTAAAAAATCCGGAAAAACCTTCCATTTTCACAGAAAAGAACAGATGAGGAAAAGAGTCTGCTGAATTGGGTATACTAACACCATCATGAAAACTGGACAACAAAGACAGTTCTGTTGCTTTAAGGGCAGTTTGCCATCTCAATAAAAGCTGTGCAGCTAGACGAGTAGATCTGAACCCCAAACGCTTAGCAGTTGCATCACCATTTTTAAAATCAAGTCCCGCTGTCTCCAATAGTTGTCCCAAAGTGATGATTCTGTGATCAATGAGAACTTTGTTAATTCCTGAAAAAGTCCACTTGCTGAAACATCCAGACGCGCTCCAAGAACTAGAGGCTCCTCCAAAAGCCAAAAAAGTGACTGTGGATCTTCCGTTTGTTTAAAAGCAAAAAGATTCCAAACCTTGAAGATGTTCCTGTAAAAAACCGGCAAACCAGAGGTGTTCAGTTTCATGGGATTCAACAAAAAAGGGTTTTGTCCAGCCCCAAATTCTCAAGATTGTTTAAGATCACATAAGCAATAGCGCACCATTTAAGATCAACAGAACCAGCTAAAAGTCTTTGGATACGCTGCAACCGAAAAGTCGCTAATCTACTTTGTAAATGTATTAACCCCTGCCCACCCTCCTCCTTAGGCATGAAAAGAACACCCTGCGGGACCCAGTGCAGTTTATCCCAAAAAAAATCAACTAAAATGGCCTGGATTTTTGCTAACAATTGAACAGGAGGATCAATACATGCAAATTTATGCCATAAGGAAGAGGCAACTAAATTATTAATTATCAAAATACGGCCTCTGTATGACAACTTTGGTAATAAGCACTTCCATTTTTCCAGCCGACCCTTAATTTTTTCAATGGTGCCTTCCCAGTTTTTTTGCACTGTTAATTCGTCCCCTAAGAAAACACCTAAATATTTAAACCCTGATGTTCCCCAAATTAGTCCCCCAGGCAATTCTGGTTTACCCTCTATCCATTTACCCATTAAAATAGCTTCACTTTTCCTCCAGTTCACACTTGCAGAAGATAAGTTCTTAAAGGCTGAAAGCAATTTTAACAAAATTTGTATATCACTTTTTCTACTAATCATAATTACCACATCGTCAGCATAGGCTGACACTATGAGATTGTCTTTGGAATTTGGCAAGGAATACCATGTAATTTAGCCCTTATTTGATGTAAAAGAGGTTCAATCGCTAAAGAATAAAGCATGCCAGATAAAGAGCATCCTTGCCTAACACCCCTACAAACTTTAAAAGGAGCACATAAACCACCATTGATTTTAAGAATACTCTCCACGCCACTATAGAGAACTTTAATATAATCAATGAACTTCTGATAAAAACCAAATGATCCTAAAACCTTCCAAAGATAACAATACTCCACTCGATCAAAAGCCTTCTCTTGATCCAAAGAAATTAAGCCACAATCTAAATTAAGCACCTTGGAGACCTCAAACACATCACGAATTAAAGAAACATTATCAAATATCGATCTGCCAGGAACACAGTAGGTCTGATCAGAGTGGATAACACACGACATCACCCCTGCCAACCGACTTGCAAGCACCTTGGATAGCAGTTTGTAATCGCTACAGAGAAGAGATACGTGGTCGCCAACACTTGATTTCAGTGAGGTCGCCTCTCTTGGGCAAGAGGGTCAACACTGCCCTACGGCAGCTCAGAGGCAGCCGGCCTTCTGCCAAGCTTTCATTCAATACCTCTAGGAGATCTTCCTTCAGTTCAGCCCAGAAGGACTTATACCATTCAACTGGCAGCCCATCAATTCCTGGAGCTTTTCCTGACTCCATTCCTTGAAGGGCCTTATACAGCTCTGCCTCACTCAAGGCATCCGAGATATTAACATTGGTTTCCTCAGAAACCTGAGGCAAATCACTGAAAAAGTCACTTTCGCGCCTCATTTCCTGCTCCAAGCTCATTTTTATACAAATTCTCGTAGAACAAAACTGCTCTCCTCACGGATATCCGCAGGGTCTGTCAGCAACTGACCAGATTCTGATCTCAGGGCATGAATGGCTCTACTCTGGCCATTCTTCTTTCCAAGTTAAAAAAACCTGGAAGGTGCATCCATCTGGTTCATAGATAGAAACCGTGATCTGACCAGAGCCCCCTGTGCTTTAAAATCTAGCAAATCAGCCAACTCGTCTTCTTACTGGCCAAAGAATCAAAATAGCTTTGGACACCAGTTGACTCAGCCAATTGTTGAAGATTTAAAATATCAGCCTCCAAGGTGTTCATAGCTAAAATAGTCTCTTTAGTGACGTTTTGAGTATATTGTATACAAAATTGTTTAGCTTGGATTTTTCCAAAATCCCACCATTGTCGTATGGAATTAAAATACCCTTTTGTGGTTTTGAACTCAACCCAGAAACCTTAAACATATCTCTAAAACATTTATCACTTAACAAGTTCACATTTAGCTGCCAATACGCACTCCTTGGCTTAATGGAACTTAAAAACACGCAACACTGTACCATACTATGATCAGTAAAACTCAAAGGAATAATTGAACACCTTCTTACAATATTACGATGGTGTTTAAAAACATAGAAACGATCCAACCTAGCCAACGAGATAACACTGTCACGAACATGGGTCCAGGTATACTGCCTTTGTGTACCATTAAACTGTCTCCAAATGTCACATAACTCATGTGTTTTAACAAGCTGAATTAGACGATTACGAGAGGGCAAATGGGGCTCAATATGGTTTCTATCCAAATTTGACACTGTGCAATTAAAATCACCACCCAGAAACAAGTACTCTTCTTCACAACATTTTTGCATGACAGAACAGAGTACACTTAGAAAAACCATTCTTTCCGCAACAGATGTAGGAACATACACACAAATAAAAACAAAAGTACATCTTTCAAAAGTGGCTCTTACTTTTTAAAAGTCTGCTCTCTAACAATTTCTTCAACCTGATAAGTGTGAGGAATAAAACTTTTGCCAAAAAGAATGGCAACCCCTCCACTAAGAGAGGTGTTGTGACTCAACACAGAGACCCCATCCCACTCCACTGCCCAATCAGCAGCATTTCTTAAATCACTGTGGGTTTTCTGTAACATAGCGACATCACATTTTTTTGTTTAATCACCTCAAACACTTCAGATCTTTTCTTTAAATCTCTTAAACCATTTACATTAATTGTTGCAATATTCATTTCACACATCTTAGAAATAAAGAAAGAGAACAGACATAAAACTAGACACACACCCCCTCTCATGATCATGATGTTAAACTTCTTTCACTTTCTTCATTTGTATCGCCAGATGAAAGTTTTCCCACTATCTTTTTTAAACGATATATCTCCTTGTTTGCAAACAAGCCTTCAGACATAAAAAGTCTAGTTTTGTCAGCAAACTGTTTTGTGTCTGGAAAATACTCAGTAACACACACCCCTCTTTTGTTTTTCGTGGCTCTGAGGAACAGTTTAATGTCGTCAACTTCATAACTGCGGGTAGAAAAGTCACTCTGGGACAAACTGACACTAGAATCTGAAGATTCACTACCGCTTTCCATTCCATCATCAAAAAAAACACCTTCTACGTCTGCCTTCTTTGTTTTGACAGTCTGAAAAGCATCAGCCTTTTTCCTCTTTGCAGGAATTTTAAACTGGCTCTGTTCTGCCTCCATTTCAATGCCATCCCAACACGAGCCGGACTTCAAAACATTAGCCGCACTTTCACCTTTTTGCTTGCCTGTTTGCATAATGGGTTCAGAAACCGACGTATCAATACTGGTTGAAATACTCTTTTCGCTCGCGATTTTTGGACTCATTGCCTGAGTCGTTACACTCTCATGCACAGACAGGTTCACATTACCAGTCGCTTCTTTCTTACCCGATACCGCATCGGACACAGCAGCGTTTGACGGTCCGGCAACAACCGGCTCGCATACCGTGCCCATACTATCATCAGCCACTGACCTGTTGCCACTTGTTTTGCTCGGACATGTGCGAATTAAATGATCAAAAGCTCCGCAATTAAAACACTTCATTTTTTCCGTCGTGGCGTAAATAACATAATCACAATCATCAACTTTGAGGTGCAGTGACAAATCGAGTTCTTCATCTTCTTTTAAGATCATAAAAAGAAATCGCCTAAACGAAACCACATGCTTTAAAAGAGGGGATTTACAGCCAATCGGTATCATTTTAATAGGTGACACCAGTTTACCATAACGCGACATGATTCTCACCAAAGTTTCATCGCTTACGAAAGGCGGAACGTTGGACAGTAAAACTTTTCTGGAAGGCATTGAAAGCGGGAGTACAGGAATAAAAAGACTGTCAATAACTATACCAGTCTCGACTAACTCATTTGCTTTCTCAACCGAACTAAGAAAAACAACTGTGGCGCTGTTCATCCTGGAGGCGGACATGATATTCTCATGCCCTACAACCTCACCTATGGCCAGGCAACAGTCTTCCACACTCACCGCGGACGCCACTTTCACACCGTGGCGCCGCGTGAGGTTACTCAACCCCTGCGACCGCGGGGCCGTCATGCTGCCCACAGCAGCGCGCGGCCCAACACGTCAAAAATGATAACAGTAACCTAAAAAAGACAAAAAGCCAAGCAAAGCAAGAGAAAGAAAAACAGGGTTTGCTCACACACAACGCTCGCACTCACACCACTCCGCCGCTCACGCCCAACAATCACACCGGAAGTGAGAGAGAGAGAGAGAGAGAGACAGAGACAGAGAGACAGAGAGACAGAGAGACAGAGAGAGAGAGAGAGAGAGAGAGAGAGAGAGAGAGAGAGAGAGAGAGAGAGAGAGAGAGAGAGAGAGAGAGAGAGAGAGAGAGAGAGAGAGAGAGAGAGAGAGAGAGAGAGAGAGAGAGAGAGAGAGAGAGAGAGAGAGAGAGAGAGAGAGAGAGAGACAGAGAGAGAGAGAGAGAGACAGAGAGAGAGAGACAGAGAGAGAGAGAGAGAGACAGAGAGAGAGAGAGAGAGAGAGAGAGAGAGAGAGAGAGAGACAGAGAGAGAGAGAGAGAGAGAGAGAGAGAGAGAGAGAGAGAGAGAGAGAGAGAGAGAGAGAGAGAGAGAGAGAGAGAGAGACAGAGAGAGAGAGAGAGAGAGAGAGAGAG
This sequence comes from Puntigrus tetrazona, assembly GCF_018831695.1. NCBI lineage: Eukaryota > Metazoa > Chordata > Actinopteri > Cypriniformes > Cyprinidae > Puntigrus > Puntigrus tetrazona. Next base: position 1,021,017 of record NC_056704.1, on the reverse strand, counting down.
AGACATAGAAAGAGAGACAGAGAGAGAGAGAGAGAGAGAGAGAGAGAGAGAGAGACAGAGAGAGAGAGAGACAGAGAGAGAGAGACATAGAAAGAGAGACAGAAACAGAGAGAGAGAGAGAGAGACAGAGAGAGAGAGAGACAGAGAGAGAGAGAGACAGAGAGAGAGAGAGAGACAGAGAGAGAGACAGAGAGAGAGAGAGAGAGAGAGAGAGAGAGAGAGAGAGAGAGAGAGAGAGAGAGAGAGAGAGAGAGAGAGAGAGAGAGAGAGAGAGAGAGAGAGAGAGACAGAGAGAGAGAGAGAGAGAGAGAGAGAGAGAGAGAGAGAGAGAGAGAGACAGAGAGAGAGACAGAGAGAGAGAGAGAGAGAGAGAGAGAGAGAGAGAGAGAGAGAGAGAGAGAGACAGAGAGAGAGAGAGAGAGAGAGAGAGACAGAGAGAGAGAGAGAGAGACAGAGAGAGAGAGAGAGAGAGAGAGACAGAGAGAGAGAGAGAGAGACAGAGAAACAGAGACAGAGAGACAGAGAGAGAGAGACAGAGAGAGAGAGAGAGAGAGAGAGAGACAGAGAGAGAGAGAGAGAGAGAGAGAGAGAGAGATGTCAATTGCATCCATAGTAAATAAATTTAGTAATATAATTAAATAAAAGTTTTTGTTTGCATAATGGTCAGTTACAATCGATTAGCAACCGAAAGTCATTTTAATAGCTTATAAAATGGACATCTAATGTCCCTTAGATCTCCTCACGGTGTAGGTGCTTGTGTTTGTTCTTTCTTCTTAGATGAAGTGATGAAGTGTCTTCGTGTAAATCTGCGACAGCTGTCAGTTTCACGATGATGAAGATTGAGCATCACCATAAATCTCTCATGCACACACACATACACACACCAAGATGATAATGATTACAAGATGACAATAAGAAAAAAAAAAGTATAATAATTCACAGCAACTTGTAAAGGAAAGATTTTTAAGACTGACATTGTAATCTAATACAAAGAACATATTTTCTCACCTGAGGTTCACTTACAATTTCTCAGTTTTTCTTTTTTTTTTTCTATTTTACAATAGAAATACTCGAAACGACTTCATCAGATATATTTCTTTGTATTTCTTATTGCTCATCCTTTCACACACACACACACACATGCCGCTGGATGCTTTTAACTTGAGATGTACAATCGTAGTTCTCACTGTTCTATAAATGGTTCACATAACTTCATATTCCACCCACTCATGTTACAAGAGTTACACATCATCACACCGCTGGCTGTTCCTGATAGAAAAAGACTCTCTATTTTATTGGGACTTTATCCAGTCACCCATGACAGCGCACTCATATCCCCAGTGCAAAAAGTGCAATTTACAGACAAAAATCAAAGAAATATTTAAAGAAGTATTGTCACATTGAAATTTTCTTCCCCTGAAAAGCATTTCAGAGTTTCCTGAACCAAAACGTATATTTTATATTACAAAAATGTTATATTTGTATATCGAATATATTTATACATAATGTAAATTGTAAAATAAAAATATATACTTAATTATTTTCAAAATATATCCTGCATCATGTATTTGTATATTATATATATATATATATATATATATATATATATATATATATATATATATATATATATATATATATATATATTTTTTTTTTTTTTTTTTTCTATATATATTTTGTTTTGGATGTAATTAATAGTTTGGCACCACTACTTTTTATTTAATTATTTTATATTTTAAAAAAGCTGGCTGTGAAAGAAAGTCACATATCACATAAACATAAAACTGAAATAAGCGCATTTCTACGAAAAGTGTATTAATTAGTTGATCCACAATATATTTCCACAATATTGTAATACATGCAACTTTTTAAAACGTCCCAGACAGAATGTACAATCATGCTCCATGAATCCTATGAACCTATGAATCAAATGGCAAGCGGTGCAGAGTCAGAAACTGCCTGAACAAGACAGGTTCCTTCTTCCTGCAGTCCCTAATAAAATGCGAACAAGTCCGCAAGTCGCCTGACACACGATCACATTTGACAGGACTGATTGATCATTCATTTACATCCCCTGCCATCTGTCAAACGCCGTTACGCATGAGCAGTCTTTGATTTATTTCTCCTACACTTCAAAACAAGATATTCCAGAAGTTCCTGCCAAGAAACTAAGCAAGAACAAACAAAGGAAACTTTTCTCCAATCTTTCATACGGGTTAATCTGTTCCTCCATTAGATCCGTCCGGATCAGTGCTTTGAGGAAATGGGAAAACAGTAGCTGGACTGATCGCGTGGGAATGATAACGGACAATGAGGGAAGTGATGTTGTTCCCGTGTTTACGATGCCCCTCAAACCGTCATTAAATGAAATGGGATGGGATGTTTTCTCTCAGGGCAGACTATCAACGCTCCGGAAATCTCAGCATGACTCGCGGTGGTCCTGCTGACTGCACCAACAAACTTCAAACCGCACATTATCTGTCACGCTGCCACATTTCTGCTGGAAAAGGTTCAAATTCAACATGAGCCAAGTTCCCATTATACGCTCTCGCCTGACAGAGAGGTGCGAGCCTTTAAGAGCCGATCTTAACGAACTGCATTGTGGTTCTTACGCACGTCATAAACTACACAGTCATACTAGAAAAGACAAAGAAAACCTGAAAACCTGGCACAGTTCACAAAGACGAATCAAAACTCATGATCTACATGCCCTGATAAATGCTGTTCCAATATCAATTTTAAAGGGTTTAGTTTACTCGAAAATTAAAATGAACCCATCTTTTACTTATCTCAAAGCGTATATGACTTTCTTCTTTTAGACAAATCCAGTCAGAGTTATATTGAAAATCTTTCTTGCTCTTCCAAGCTTTAGAATTGGTGGGTGTTTTTGTTCAACAGTCCAAAAGTCATCAAATAAAGCAAACACGTCCGTGATAAAAAGTGCTTCTTATAGCGAATCCATGCTTTCTTTTTAAGAAAATATCCATACTCTTCTTTCTACTGAAGCCGTTCTGGGTAGATGATGTAGGATGTATGCATCGTGCACACACCTGTGATATATGCTGATCTCTTGAGTCTGTGATGCTGATAAACATGATTCAATGATTCAGTCCTGTTGCTTTTATTTGAATAAGAATATGATGAACAACACACTCAGAGTGCTTGATATTTCATTTAATATGAATGCATGTTTATCATCCATTTCTACTATAATGCAAACATGTATTTAATTTTTTTATAGAAATCTTACAACAATAACATATTGTTGACAACAAGAGTCAACGTACTAAAGATTCATTTGGAGTCAGAGTCTGTGCACTAGAGATTCATTTGGAGTCAGAATCCACATACTAGAGATTCAGTTGGATTTAGAGTCCACATAGTAGAGATTCATTATTTAGCCAGAGACTACATACTAGAGATTTGTTTGGAAACAGAGTCAGTGCACTACAGATTCATTTGGAGCCAGAGACTGCGCACTAGAGATTCATTTGGAGTCAGAATCCACATACTAGAAATTAATTTTTTTGCCAGAGACTACATATTAGAGATTCGTTTGGAGCCAGAGTCAGTGCAGTAGAGATTCATTTGGAGCCAGAGTCTGCACACTACAGATTCATTTGGAGTCAGAATCCACATACTAGAGATTCATTATTTAGCCAGAGACTACATACTAGAGATTCATTAGGAGTCAGACTCCACATACTACAGTTTCATTTGGAGCAAGAGTACGCGCACTACAGATTCGTTTGGAGTCAGAGTCTGTGTAGAAGTGACATGAGGTTGAGCACAGTATCAAACTTTCACAGATCCAATCAACCATAACGGCATGCCTCATTTAACATCAAATAACAAGCTTAAATCAAACTTAAATCACAGATAAAACAATTGAACATATATCAGTGTGACAACAACTACCTTAAACCATACTTTTGATTTGATTTTGAAGTATAATTAGTTTGTTTTTGTTTTTTGATTCGACTCGCATTCGTTTACATGTAGAGGACTGTGTTTTATTACCTGTACTGCATCCAGCCACCAGTGGCGATCAAAGAGGCTTTACTTTCCAGGAAGTGTGAGGCACACTTGGGTTAAATACAACCCAGTGCTGAGTGAAATATGGACTGAACCAGGGGTTGGGTTACTATCCAGAAGGTTGGGTTAAACATTTAACTCTGCTGGATCTGAACAACCCAATTGCTGGTTTTGTCTATATTTAGCCCAGCACTTTAGATTATAGGTTGGTACAGTGCCTCACAAAAGAGTTTTCAAACAGAGCTTTTGTCATCAGAAACGAATGCTGTAGTGATGCTGAGATCAAATTAGCACATGCACAAATACTGGGTGAAATAATGTATTCCTAAATGTTTTACAAAACAATTAAGGCAGCATGATCATGCCGCCTACAGTTTGGAAGAGATTTTGTGTTGGAAAAGCAGGTTCAAGCTGTCCCACACATAAACGCTTTATAAAATCACAAACCAACCTCTGAATGTCTGATGTTGAGAAACACACCTGTCAGTTTCTGGCCACATCAAACTTACATCTGTGTGTGTGTGTGTGTGTGTGTGTGTCATCTGCCTTTAAATGTGTAGATGTCGCAGAAGGTTCTGTGCATGCAAAAAAGGTTAACATCATTCCATTCAAAACAGCTAACTGATTGACACCTTTACAGCAGCAAAAATATATTTTTATTTAGTGTTTTGCATTTCACAACTTTGAGAAATATGAAACGACATCCACACAAATTGTCAAACCCAACACATTATTTTATCTTCTTAACTAAGGAACCGAATACATTAACATGGTCACTATAAAAACAACATGATTGACAGGCCTGTTATTTCTGTTGCTCCACACATCCATTTCAATTAGGAGGTTTAGGCTCATTGCCATGGCAACAGTTTGTGATGATGTCCGAACATGTCAGGGTTTGTTAGTAAATCACAACACATTGCTATAAACGTCTAAGATCAATAAAGAGACACCATCCAAATGCTATCAGGGTTAAATCACTGATCCACTAGAAGTTGACTCAGTGTGAATTAGCCTTAAAATATTGTCTTTGGAAGACATGAAATGTATTTTTTTTGCACTTCGTCAAAAACATTTCGATATAAATGGTTGGTCTCCCTCCTGAATTTAGCCTCTGTTGAAAGGGGCTTGTCTGCTGTTAGACTCAATGTAATATAAATGTTATAAATATGTTTCTATTTATATATACTCCAGCCGAATCAAAGGTTGCAGTCAAACACAGCTCACGGTGATCACAATGATCTCTTTATTGCAACCAAATCTCACCAGGTAATGGTACGGTCATATGCAAGAGGTCCCAGGTTCAAATCCCGGACGACCTCCCAAATTTCAATACCTATCAGCAGTATGGCTTGTGAGGCTAATGGGCATACACGAGATGTACAGAACCCAATCCTTGATTAAGTACGATACACAAGACAAAGATGACACATGTATAACCTCTCATATGTGTATATCCTTTAAGACAGCTGTGCTCTTGGTTAAAACCAGTAGGATCCAGGTTATTGCCACAGATTAAAACAGTGGTTTCCCTCTCAGATTCCAATAAGTTTTTATTCAAAGTTTTGAACGTTTTTGTCAGTGCGAGTCCTCAGAATCCGTGACAGTAAGCTCTTTTTCTTCCATTCAAACCCGTCACCAATAAATGTCACATTCTTCTCTTTTTCTCTGAATTATGCAGTTCCAGCGGCAGTCCTGATAAAAGAAAAAAAAATGAGTGTGAAGCTAATCGCGGAGCTAACTGAAAGAGGCCTTTGAAAGCATGAAGAAAGGGAAATCTCTCTCAATGCATGGCTCTTTCGTCCTTCTTCAAGATGGAGTCCCAAATAAATCCTTCTTTTTTGCCTAATAGGGCCATCTGCTGTGATCGGGACCCTCCGCTAAGAGACAAGCTCCCTGAAGGGGAAGGAAATTCTCCTCATTTTCTGCTTCCTCCAGCCATGATGAAGATATATTGCTGGTCACTCGCTCTAAATCAGTGTTTGAGTGACTGATATAAGCCTTGCCCAGAACCTTTCATGTTCAAACAGTGATTGGGCTTTTATTGCATTTCATTTAACTGCATATAAACGCCATCTGTCTTAAATGACGCTGCACATCCTAAACTCGGATGTGTGTGCTAAGAGATTTTCCTTGCTCAGGTGTTCAGACACAATATGCATCCACAAGTGCGAATGTGCAATTGTGCAAAATCAACTAGATGGTGCCCTTAGTAAAGAAAATATATGCAGTAACATAAGCAGTGAAGCATGGAATTTTGAAACCATAGATCATCCCTTCTACAACCCCATCAGATGCATATTACTCAAGGCTAAACAATGCCACACTGTTGATACAACATTACTATTATAAAGCCTGATCTGGCAGAGCAACGCATTTAAGTTAAGCTTAAACTTTTACTGTGTTAAGAGGAAATTTTATCAGCTGTACTTTCACATCAGAAACGTCGAAACAATTGAATTTCTGCATACGAGGATGTGAATTTATTGACTGCTTTATTTATTCCCTTGTTTTTTATTCATGAGTAGCATGATATTTATGCAAATCATGTGTTGCAAAGTACATGCACTGTTGGCACCACATGAAGTGTTTTTCAATTAGATCCTTAAAAGGAAAATAGCCAAGACTTAAATATTCAATTATGGAGTTTATTTTAAGCACATCACACTCTCTTTTCTCTTCTTTTTTCTCTTCTTTTCTTGTCTTTTTCTCTGAACATGAAAGTACAGGATGTTCCTGGAACAACATTCCAATCAACCAATCAGATTTGAGGGATGATTTTTCAATAATCTGTTTGTAGGCATATGATGAGGGTTTGGTGTTACTACACCCTTGATAACCAGCTATCATTTCCCACAAATTTTAGGAATACATTTTGGGTAGGGTTAGGTTCAGGGACTGGGACTGGGATAAGTCTATATTTTTGGACAGTAGTGTTGATCCAGGATCAATAAAAAATGTTGATCGAGGATCATGTCTTAGTTATCTTAGGCGTCCAAGGCTTTGACGGTTTCTAACTGACTTAAAGACTGTAAAAATACAGTATAAGAGCTACTGTATGGTAAAAAAAATAGTAGAAAATAGTACTATATAGTATACTATATAGTTTCCACATCTGTTAATCTCCAAAAACAACAAGAAACTGATATAACCATTCTCTTTGTTACAAAGGGGTCTGATGCGGGTCGAATCATCCGCTGTTTTTTTTTTATTAGAGGATGTAGTCAAAACAGCCAGAGTCGAGAAAACGGGTCAAGACGAAGGTCGATACACAGATAAGCTTATACACAGAAAACAGGCTAGGCTAGGCTAAGAAACACATGGAAATGCTTTTAGTGGGAACTAGGTTTGACACTGATCAGCGATGACTAAAACACAAACGGGGCTTAAGTACACAAGATAAGGATGTAAAAAGGGGGAGGGGTTAATCAGTAACTATGACAACAAACAAGGGCGAAGAACTGGAAACACAGAAACATGGATACACACATACATTTAAACATAAAAGTCCTTGGAGCCAAACAGAGGAACACTGACAGTCCGGGGTGGAGTGCCCCCTGATGAAGTTCGTGGGCACTCCAGCTGGTGAACATAACATAACCAAACCTACAGAGCGGCTTCCAGATGCTCCTAACTGGGGATTGACTAGAGACCGGGAGGTGAGTCGGAGGTAGAACTGTGGCGTGATGAAGGAACAGGTCCATATTGGGCCTGGCAGCTAAGGCAAGGGACCATGGTGGCCCTGAAGGATGGAACCTTGATGGATCTGGACCACAGAGCCGCTCCACAGTGTAGCTGGGACTCTCCAGGGATGAGCAGGCAGATCAGAAGTTTAACAACGGCCTTTGCAGCCGGTGGCCTCTATGGCCGTGACAGGGCAGGACAAGGATTCAAAGGCAGCCCACATGTTTGTGACAGGGCAAGATAAGGACTCAGTGGACGACCTTCATAGCCATGGGGGATCTACAGAACAAGCCGAAACCCCCGGGGGTTCTGCAGTCTCTGGGGATAACCATAGAGGGTTCTATGGCAAAAGCCAACACATTGAGGGGTCCTGGAACAGGTTTGTGGTCCTGATAGCAGACTCTTGGGCAGATGAGGCCTCTGGGGCAGACTCGTGGGCAAGCTAGGCTAAGAAACACAGGGAAAACGTTTTGTGGGAACTAAGTTCGACGCTCAGCAACGACTGAAACACAAACAGGGCTTACGTACACAAGATAACATAACAATGGGGAGGAGTTAATTAGTAACTATGACAACAAACAAGGGTGAAGAACGCGAAACACAGAAACAGTAGAATGCATATATTTCAACATAAAAGTCCTTGGAGCCAAACAGAGAAACACAGTCCGGGTGGAGTGCCCACGAACAATTTCTCAATTTCAATTCCTGACATTTGACATGAGTTACAGAAAAAGAATACACTTGAAGAAAAAAATATATCAATCATATTAGCTGCATGATGTCATTTTAAGTTTCAGAACAGAATGAAAAAATGGCTTAATTTTAGAACACATTATGATACTGCGCATATAAATTGCTTTGGACTATGTGGCCAATTATTAGGCAAGTCAGTATTCTTATTATATATTGTATTTTATATTCTGTCCTGATCTCTTAAATTCTCCCTGTTATCTTTTCTTCCCAACCTTTTTTTTGTGACCCTACAGCCCCATGAGCATTACTTGACCAATGATCGTGCCTTCATTTTGCAAGTAGTATTGCATCCTTCTGATGGGCATTTAATAATTGTTAACTTTTCAGAGTGTTAAATCCTCTCTTTTTTTGGGCCCATTTTACCTATAAAAGAAAACCCACTGAATAATTATGCACTTTACATACATCTGAATATATGGCATTTTCCACTTCCAGTCCACATTAACCATTATATTATAATTTCAGAATATTGACTTGAATTGCACACATTTAAGCAACAGGATCTTTTGGAGCCAACTATAATGATTGTATTCTACAAAATACTGCACTTTATGGTGCGTTTGTTTCTTTTGAAGCACGAGAGATGGAGTTACTACAAAGCAGAAAAGATGTGAAATTCCTCGTGTTTTCATATGGTTTTGAAGTGACATGAACTTCAGTAAATAATGACAGAGTTTTAGATGACTACTCCCCGACTCCCAAAGCCATTACCCACAGCAGATAGTACGTAAAAGATTTGATCACAAGTTCGGAGGGTTGTGCTCAAACCTTTGGCCGTGTTCAGACCTCGAACTTCTGCTCTAATCGTTCGCCGCTCTCTCCAGGAGATGGAAGAAGAAAGCAATTACCAGGCCTCAGTGAAACTCCCTCACAACTGATCGCAGCAGAAATGAATCGGACTCGACTGCAAGAGAGGCTTCAAAAGCGATTAGAGCCGTGTTCCTGACGGAGGGTGTGGTGTTGTGCTTGTGGTGGTGGAGGCGTGTGAACCTCTCGCCCTTAATCTACCACTAGACCACAAAACAGGCCGGTGATGGATGGCTCGGGCACCTGGAGATGCTTTCTGCTGGAGCACCACCTCACTGGAGGACCTGTACAGACTCAAATCATCTAGGACCAGCTAACGGCAAAAAGCTCACAGTAAGGTACAATAAAGACCGCTAATCTGGCTTTTGGTTTGGATAGCTGGCTACAGCAGGCTCGTGTATATTATAACTAAACATTATCCCAGAGGAAAAAAAAAATAGGCATATTTTCCCTGTTTGCCCACTTGGACGCCATTCTCTGATGCTGTACTCTTAATTTCATTGCCGGGTAAATAACATATTAATTCACGCACGTGGTAACATTTTTTTATAGGTTATATTTCTATGTGAGTTTGTGAACATATTTCAGAGCTTTAAATATGAACATCTGAAACTATATTTATCTATGTCAAAATATGTGTCATGAAGCCTTTACCTGCTGTTCGTCTCAACTCTTGCACCTTCTTATTTCTATTAATTTATTTTAACTGTTGATCCTGGTGGACATGTTTTATGTTGTTGTATTGTACAAACGTATTTATTACACAATACTTGAGTAGGTTGCTCTAGTATTTTATGTTCCTTGAAAATGAGTTATATTGCAAAAGACTGGAGTTAAATAGAGTTATAGTGCATTTGGGCCATATTTTTATGGGCAGCTTAAGCATGCTTCCATATGCGGTGTGAAAGCTCTAATCCGTTCATGTGGATGCTAAAATAAACTGCATATGTGAGACAGGCCATAGGAACAGCTGCTGTTATTCACTCGTCTGGCACTGTTTAGACCTGCATTAACCATAACGTATGTAACATGTATCTAAGTATAGATGCGAAATAAACAGGCAAAGCCTCTTGAGAACATCCCTGGGTCATATTTCACTTAAAGTAAAACAAATAAAATAAAATAAAATAAAATAAAATAAAATTAAATTAAATTAAATTAAATTAAATTAAATTAAATTAAATTAAATTAAATGATTTTGCATACAGAAATTTGTAATTATTATTATTATTATTATTATTATTATGATTATTTTAATTCACCAAGAACAATAACTATAAAAGATATAGTTCTGAAAACTCCACACATCAACTATAATGACAAAGGCACAGAAAAACAATATCACGAAACACTTTTTTCCAGCTGATGAACGATAAAAACATTGACAGCCAATCAGAATCGATTCCCGCCATAATGAGCTTTATTAAAACTAAATGTGAGCTTGATTAAAACAAAAACTAAATCTATTGAAAAGTTGGATCTGTTTATTGCTACGTGACAAATGACAGACATCAGAATCACGAAAATGCATATGATATTAAGTTCTTTTCTGTAAATTAATTATTGAAATCATCACCTCCATAATTGCAATTATTAATATAATTACGGAGAGCACTTCAAAAAATGCTTTCAAGGGGGTACAGCAAACAAAAAAATGTAATGAATAATTGAATCACAAATTAATTTAAATTTTCAAGAGTCTGGGCTAGGATTAAATGTTTGTAACTGTTATAAAAATAATGTAGAAAGAAAGAAATCAATCAATCAGTTTACCAATAAAATCACTTCTAAAACAGGCAATTTATTTCTTTAAATTTGTGTGTGTGTGTGTGTCCTGTTGTCTTTTCACTCTTTTTTTCTTCGTCTCTCATTAATGCGTGTGTTGGTTTGGTGGCCTGCTGTCCCGAGTTTAATCTCTCTGTCTCTTGGGTCAGAGCTCAGATTAAAAGTTTGCCTCTAATGTGTTTCTCCTGAACCAGCCGCTGCACCTTAAATGAGAACTAATTAGATCTGGACCGCACAAACACACACACATGACGTGCACGGCTTGTTGCTTCCCTGCCTCCTACTGCTGAAGCTTTGTACATTCGTGTGTGTGCAAAACACAATTTTTATCATTTGCATATTCATAATTAGAGCCAGAAGGAATTTCATCACGTAACAATGGAAGTCAAACGTGGCTGTGTAACTCAATCAGCATTCAGCATCTGTCAAGGAGTTTTCCATCCTGATTAAGAAGAGCGCGCACACACACACACACACACGCACACTCGTCCGCATACTCGTATGTAAAGTTGGAGTTCATGTGTTATTTACTTTCTGCTTACTGCAGGAGCGCACAAGGTCAAAGGTCAGGGTCAAGGGTTTTATCAGTTTCACAAAGGGGATGAAGTAAGAGCATGTTAAAATCCTTCTGATGCATGCATGGTACAGATAGGTCAATAATATTACGTTACAGTTCACAAACGTCCTGTTTCTGGTGCTGAAAAAGCTGCATTTTGTAGCTTTTGTCCATAAATAAGTTATTTTAACAGAGAAAAATTGGTTTAATATGCATCAGAAAATTTAATATATAGTTAAAAGAAATTAATTAAAATTATACATGGTATAAATATATTATAAAATAATGAGAAATTAAATGTATACTATATATATATATATATAAAATATATATAAAATATATATAAATTTATATATATATATATATATATATATATATATATAATAAATATAAATTATTATATATATATATATATATATATATATATATATATATATATATATATATATATATATATATATAAACACAAATACAAATAAATTAATTAAAATAAAATGTTATGTTATGTTATGTTAGGCATATGTGTGTTTATGCAACAAAAAACTATTTAGAATTGAAATAATCTGCTGTCAAATTGCAATAGTGATATAAATATAAACTAACAACAGTTGTTGTTGTTTTTAAAAAGCACAACCACCTTTAATATTTCGACAGAAAACAATTCAAACCAGGAAATTTGTTTAAGTCATTTCTTTAGGACTTTAAACACGGCACAGCTGTGAAAACTGTTGAGTGAGTATATTCTGCAAACAAAGCCAAGACAAAAAGCGTTGCTTTACAGCTAATGCATGGCATAAGCTGTGTTTAGTAAGTCACAGAGCTATAAGCTATCATCCCAACTACACTTCAAAAAATGAGTTCTCCACCCAGAGCCATCGTTGACAATATCAACACATAAACGCTGCAGGTCTAGAATCAGGTGTGAGAGAATCCGCCGTACATCATCTAATTCCTTAAGATAGGACTCCTTTAATGTGTCTTCCATCAGGGCCTCAGGTTTAGCGCTCTCTTACGTTATCTTCTCAGTTCTTGCAGGAACCCGATAATGAGGCGCTCTGACATTCGGCACAGAGGCGGAGAGCCGCAGCCTTAAAAACATCAAACACAACAACACGGCCTTATTCCCACAAAGGATTAGCGCAGAGGAAACGTGCATCTGAAGAGCGCCGAGTGAAAAATCCTCCTGCTCAGAAAAGCTAAGCGTGAGCAGCTGAGCCTGGCAGGTACCAAACGGGTGTAATTATCGTTTTTTTTCATTTCGGGGCCATGAAGGAGCGGGGGCTCCTAATGAAAGGCGTTCTCGTCGTCTGAGACTTTCAGAGACGGCTTGAAAAGAAAACACGAGACGGAGGCCTTAAACACACTCCAAGTAGGCTTCCCAAGATCGGCTTCAGGTGAAATATGTCCCAACACAATTGATCGCGTGCCCAATTGCTTCCTGGTTTCCGATACAATTTGGAGAAATGGTTTGTTTGTGCAGGACGGCCGTCCCTCCACGTAGATCGTTCCAGGAATGACAAACATGGCTGTTAAACGACATGATAGACAGTGATAAGATTCAAGCTACATCCTGAATATAACAAAACTACATCCCTTATATTTAGCAGCTTTTATAGTTGAAGATAAACTTTAAAAGAATGTAAATATAAATGTAAATACAAATATAAATGCAGTACTTAATTGTTATACCATTAGTATTTCAATAATTCACCCTTAGAGGCTGTTGGTGTCTGGGCACATTTATTTATTGTGTGACATGAGACTAATTTCTATAATTTGACTAATTACTGTAATGTGCTATACTTTATACTTCAGTGCAGTGAAAGTACAATTTGTTAGAATAATTATTTTGTAATGGCTGCTGAGCTAACGAGTGTTAGATCTGCTGTCATCTGCTGGTAATTTATCGTTGTTCTTAGTGAATAAGTCTTTGTTTTCCATCAGGACGCATACGATGATAAATGTAGCTTTAAAGTGACTTTTACTGCATTAGCTAGCATTAGCCTGTTATGATAGTGTAAAACTACGTGTCTGGGTACTTTGTAAAAGATAATCAATGGATTTTCAATGCATGGCTAGCCATTGATTATTCCATTATAGACAAGTTATAACTAGTAATGCTCTTTGCAGCGCAATACTCGACCGGATGGGTAAAAATGATGGTTATTTTTGTCAGTTACAGCTTGTTGGCACTTCACGTCAGACAGAGGTGTATTATTTATGAATTATAGCATTTATTTGAGATAGAGAGAGTCAACTGTGAGTGCTGTGTGTGTTACATGCATTTAAACAAGTTGCGTTTAGCAAGTCGCGAGTTTACCATCATATAACGTAGCGATCTAGTATCAGTCACAGGACAGTTTGTGTGTGTGTGTGTGTGTGTGTGTGTGTGTGTGTAGCACAGTCTACAATCTCCTCTCTCTCTCAAATTCAAATTTAAATGAGCTTGGTGTGATTTGCACAGTTTTGCCAATTCACTGTCCATCATATGAATAAGGAACAAATTATTACATAATACATAAACAAAACAAGAATAAATCTGTAAAATGACTAAATAAAAACATGCATATCTCTGTGTGTGTGTGTGTGTGCATTTGTGTTGGTTAGTGTGCATCAATTAAATGAACGCATTAATATGGGACGGTAAGGGTAGGGTCGGCCACCCCGTGTACAGCGGCTGCTTCTGAAAAAACTAATTTTCCTGTCCTGTCAAGCGTTATACTGTGCTCGTAATGCATGATCTTCAACTGCATGCAAAAACATGGCAGCGTACACTGTAGCCACTCTCATTTCATACCGAAGCGTGAAAGAAACTATGGGTGTGCATGTCAGATCCGCGTAACGTTCGGCAGCGGCAGTTCTTAAAGTTACAGCAGCCAAAGAACCTAATAAACAGCCGCTGTGATATCTGTTAATCAAAGAACAACAGAGGAAATAACTTTCGTAGCTTAAAGGATTCGTCATTTCGTTTAGAACTTAGCGTTTGATATATCTTTACTCGGCATCTGTAGATTTCCTACCAGCCAAAGGGTCTCGTTCAGTCAATCAGAGCAATTGTTTTGGCGGAGATACGAGCGGGATTGCTGTGCGTTTATAAAATGAACCAAACAAAGAGAGAAAACGTACCATTTTTTCAAAGCAAATGCTCCAAAATGAACATTTACAAAAACATCTGCTCAGCTCTCTCAACAACAAACATACGATGATTTATAACGGCTCGTCCTGTGAAAAATCAAGTACTGAACCAAAACAAATCTTCTGACTTGGGAACGGTGCTCAAAGAGACCGACATCCTTGCAATTTTATAAGATTCTCCTGGGTAATCAGCATTGTCAAACAATTCACTGAATGAGCAAAATAATGTACAATATCTAATTAAAAAATCTCTCAAATCAAGTAAAAGCTTGCGTTTTAAGACCAAAAAACATTTATTATTATCCTTGCTCTTTTAGTAAGTGTAATTAATGCACCTACACCTCCCACATCAACAACTATTTCACGCCGTTCCAAATTTAGGAGGAAAGTTATGAAATCATTAGGAGATTCGGAAGCGCTTGGACTTAAAGTTCGTCTATGTATCTACCAACTCTTGCAAAGTTAGCAATCATAATTCTTTAAATATCATCCTCTAAACAAGGCCTCAGATGCCACCTCAAGGAAACCGACCTACCAGCGAGCTCTCAGGCTTTAAACTGGGACACACACGAGAAAGCATTTTAGCATCAAAAACGACTCTTACATGTGTAAATCAAATCGTTGCTTATTTCCATTAGAATCATCGTGCTCTCCTGTATCTCTTTATTCTGTCACCATCACATCTTTCCCTAAGGACGATGGAGCCACAGTACAGCCTTGAGCTATTACATTTAGTTCAATCCCAACTTGTTATTAAAAAAAAACACTATACACTGCATCACAACAGCACGTAATTATTCTTTACCTCGGAGATCCAGTAATACGAAACGTGTTCTGTGCTTATGAAAGTGTCTTGTGTTCGTTTTCAAGTGTACAGATGTCACGTTCTGACACTGCGGTTAAATAATTTAGCTGGGAATGTGCTATATTGCTGGAGTGGGGAGGGGAATACATGAATCTCTTCATTCTAATGGATTTTGCTCTCCAAAGGCTCAGACAAAGAACATGATTTATGCTTTTATGGGCCTCTCAGCCACTCAAAATGACAACTGTGTCATGCCAATCAAAAGAAAAAACAAAAAAAAACGTGTGGGAAAAATACCCTTATCTGGCCAATCAAACAACAGTTTTATCTCAAGGCCTATAGGATGCATGAAACGAACTGTGTACATTAGATTACTACACAATCTATGTTTAATGCAGTCTCTTTATATGGGTCTGTCCCAAATGGCACATACGCAGTCTTGCAATAGTCAAACGTCCAAAAAAGATGGCCTATTTTTCATTGTCTCTCGAGTGACACCTTTTCAGCCGCTACTATGTGTCCTAATTGAGCGTTGCATTTCCAAAGCAGACTAATTGTAGGGTTTAATGTGGCTTTTGGGACAGAGTGTTTCGTGCCTGCAAAACATAGTATCATAAGTGACAGTAACAGTTATTGAAGCGGACATAATTATCTGTCGAACTAGATTCATCTATCATCATGCTGTTGACATCGCCATAGGAGCCGGTAACAAAAAGCAATGCGATCTAGACCAAGTTTCCCAATTAAAAATGAAGACCTAGGTAGTTTTACTTTCTAGATTATTAACGTATTAATGCAATTTAGTGAGAACTATATTTTACAGTCCTGTTTGATGTTATTAGTATTTGAGTTAGGCGCTCATAAATGTGTTCTCAACTATTTACATTGAAAAACCACACCCCAATAAATGTGCAATAATGGCAATATCATTACTGAATACATAATTTAATCACAACGATAAAATTCCCAAGAATCTAGAGATACGATTTCGACCTTCGCGTCGAAAAGTGACGCAAAGGGGTACCCTGTGCATCAAAAATGAGCTTTGTCCATGGATATTTAAATTCTGAACAGTCGCAATACATAACTCTATCAACGTAATAAAAACACGCCAGGGTTCACGTATTGAATTTAGCGACTCTCAGTGGACTTAGTAAGGCACGTAAAAAAGGGTTGCACAAAATGTGCACAGAAGTACATATTTTTATGAGACCAGGTTGCAAGTATTCATACTGTTAAATAAATTGTTGTCTGTTGTCGCTTATCCAGAGTGACTTACATATCAGTACTCTGTGCCCTTCAGCAAAGCATTTAACTATGACACAACAAACAATGTCGAGATCCAAGTAATTCTCAGACCTTGAGCATTAAACTTCACTTGACAGCAACTCCATTGATCGTTCTAGATGGTCACTGCAATGCATTCTGGGGTTGCTTTGGTTGTGGCTAGGGCTAAAGTCTCTCAAAATCAGACTTTACTGGCGCACAATAAAGCTGAGATGCTCGGCTGCACACTTCTAAATCTCCTGGGTCTTGCTGCTCTGGTTATGTATTATTCTGTCATTTATACACAATTGTGTCACAATGTTGTACGTTTAACTGTGGTTAACAGATTCCATACATCACACTCTCTTCGTTATTCTTCTTTCCATACCTCTTTAACATATCCATTGTCTGGTTGTCTATTCAGCATGCGTTAAGAGTACATGCCCTACAAGTAACCTATGACTTCCACAGCTCTGCAAATATTTCTTTCTCGTGGTACGCAGAGATAGAAGCATAATCACATAAAGAGATAGAAATATAGAAAACTACTACACCTTCTATGAAAGACATCCAGTGGTCAGCTAAAGGTGGCCCGTAATATCGCCAGCAATAATATCTGGCCCACGCCTGCAGATGATTTTGATACTGGATGCTTCTAAAATATGACAGCAACACAATCACTTCTCAGGGTACACTTCACTTTCCGCATTCAGTTCAGTCTCGTGCACTATATTTTTAGGACATATTCTGTTAGCTGCATGTTTTTGCATATTTATGTCTACATTCCACCGCGACTATTTTTGGTCAGGGATAAGACATTGCCATAGGATGTTTACTGGGATGCTATTAATTGGCTTATTCAAGGCCCCTTAGTTTTTTTATCCATTGCATCTACTACATATGTGTGTTTTTTGTTAAAGTCCGTCACAATTCCAGTTTCATTTTTCATCAATTAATTTCTGTCCCGCCATCTTGTGGCAGAGACTTACTTGCTACGCCGCCTTAGAACCAGGCACCTTCTAAGAAAAAAATATCGCCGTTATGTAAAAATAATGTCTTAATATACTGTCATTTGACCCATTACAAGCTCACTGCTACAAGTCAGACGCATGCATTCTCGGTCCTAGTTTTATTTATGTAGTGTATAATTAAATATGTTTGCCTCAATATATACCTGAAGATAAAACTGATCTTTTCCTCATTCTGTTTGTATGTACTGCAGAAATAAACGTGTGAGGGCTGAACTCCTGCTGGGTGTAAAAGACAGGCATATACAACAGAAACAACATCTATAATCCATACCAATAAAATGCATCAGTGCTGTTTGCTGAAACATCTTTAAAGTTAGATCATGACGAGAAACAAGAAATATGACAGAATAATATTATAGTAGTAGACGTATAAATAGAATTAGAGTAGAGAGAATTAGAATTAGAAGGTCAAATAAAGATGGAAAGATGTGATTTAGCCAAAAAAAAAATGTATGTAAAAGTTAAACTGCATTTAGACATACTGCAAAAAAAATTTAATAAAAAAAATAAATAGTAATAATAATAATAATTAAACCTCCCTTCATGAAAAATTCAATCAAACGGCTCATGTACTTCGTCCTCTGGAGATTGACAAACATAACATTTTTCTGAAGGTCAGCATCTTAGGTTGGAGGTGGAAAAAAACAAACTCTACTCTACAACATAGATTTTAATTTAAAAGAAATAACCAAGAAGAACAGTCAGTTTTACATTCAGCCCAGAACGGCGTAATAAGATCACAAAGATGTGTGTGTTCATCAGTCATTTTTCACTGAGCAAAACATCCTTTTTGAATTCCCAGAAATGCATTTGTCGCGTTTCTCAGAAACTCTGTTCGCCTCCAACCACGCCATAAATCTCAAAATACATTCTTCCCGCTTACTGCTAATTATCAGGAAGGAATGTCGTTAGAAAACTGTATTAGGAAGTGTACTGGTGCTTCCTGCAAGGCACTAATTAGAGACATCTTCGGCGTTCTCTACGGAGGAGACTAACGGGTCCCAGAAACATTGATATTCTGTTAGTACGCCACTGAACTGTTGACCCTCTCCCACACACACACACACACACACACACACACACACACACACAGGACTCAATACATCTATTCAGCCCAAGACTGCCTTATTATTTTGAAAGAGTCCAAATGTTAATCTCATTAGAACCTTAATGAAATCACAACAAAAACACATATTAAGAACATCAAAGAGAACAAACAGGCCGAGTGTGTCTTTGTCTGCTCACAAACCAGAGTAATTAGCGTGATTACCATTTGAGTGGAGACAGCGTTATTTGTATTTTTAATTTTCCATCTCTGTACGTGAATGAAGCAGTAATCGCATGTCTGTGCTATCCTCCTGTGCATGCTTCCTATAAACAAAGAAAAGCACTGTTAAATGTAACACAGCCCTGTGCTGGTCTGAGTAATGGAGCTGGGCAGTAAGATGGCGGAAAGCCTCAACCTCGGTCATTTGGTTTCTCACGGTGAAAACAATTCGCTGCTTTGCGGCAGCCGTTGAACGTTCCTAAAGATCAGCGATAAAGTATAATGCTAGGTGCCAAGGTCATGGGTTCAGATTGATGTTGAAGGAAGCCGATCGGTATTTTCTGATTGATTCGGTGAGTCATTAGGCCAATCGGACTCATTACTGACTTTTGACTCATTCGCAAAAGGCATTGTTTGTACTGTAGCTTTGTTTTAGCTTAAAGCCAAGGACAAAATAATCAGACAATACTGTTATTGTTTATTGTTTTCTTGACATCACATCATTTAAATGAACTTTATTAGGTTGTCCAACAAAATCTTAAAGTTTAATTTCATGAATTTACTAAGGTTTATATATTTAATTTTATTTTGTTGATGCTACTTTAATTATTCAATGATTTATTAAAATATTTATTAATTTATTATTTAATTAACTGTCTTACGTTGGTCTAAGGATGAATTAACTAATTTAGTAATTATCTTTAAATTGATTTAAATCTACATAAAGTACCTACATACATATATATATATATATATATATATATATATATATATATATATATATATATATATATATATATATTTATTTATTATTATTATTTTTTTTTAAATATAACTATTAATAAAATATAACTATTAAATTACAACCTATATATCTCACCCCCAGCCATCCTAGGTGTATATGACTTTCTTATTTCAGAAAATAATTTGAAAACTATACATTTTTTGTTTCAAAAACCCATCGATTTATGCCCCGAAGGCATATAGGTTAGTTTTGTAGGTTAGCATATCTGATTTATGGAGCTTTAAAATAATAACCGTTATCCGCCAGCATTACCAAGCTCCGAAGAGCCAGAATGCATCTTTTAAAAACTCGTGTTCGTCTGAAAGAAGAAAGTCAAATACACCTAGGATGGCTTGGGGGTGAGGAAAACATGCTGTCCTTTTCATTTTTGGCTGAACTGTTCCTTTTTTAAATACTTTAGTTTTCTTATATAACATAAATTAGGTGAACAACCATGGTTCAAAAAGAACGCTACTTCGATACGGATATAAATACTGTTGCATATATATGCATGTTTAATATGTTTCAAATACATTTTTATTCGTAATATAAGTAGCCTATTTTTGTAACTCCAATGGCAACATTTATGTTTTTAATTATTAAACGACTTTTAAATATGCTGCTGACTAAAAACAACATAGAGCTGGAAATGAACAAACAAATAAGTAAATACTTAATAACACTGAACCAGTTCTGATGACCCTATAATCGCAGCCAGTTTGTTACCGTGTCATCCATTTTCAAGTTGAAATAAAAGAACGCAAAGCAAAACTATACAAGGACAACCAGTTCACGTTTTCTAATGACGCCAGTTGCACACAAAAGTAATCAAACACAACCTGACAAAATGTCGAACTAATTTGCTATGATTGCGCTTCTTTTTGAAGATAAAGTGATCACAGTGCTGTGAGGTTTGCGTATCTGAAGTCTACCTCACGCTGAGAAGACACAAGTCATCATACACATGCTCCACTTACGGAGCGAGATCTTCTGCTCGTTGGTTAATAGCTCTGCACGGAAGAAAAGAGCAGCTGAAATATATCTACAGCCCGATTCAATTTCAGGTCAAGATGCAATACATTACGCTCGTTTCATCAAATAAGGGCGGCCAGATTTGGCTTGATTGCTGTGATTTTCAATTTCTAACAATGGCGGTGTATTCCGTCCCTAAAAGAAGGTCGACGTGAAGGTGAATAATCTCATTCCGTTTCCCAAACATAATCAAAAGCGCAATGCAAAGCCAGTAAACAGGCTCCCGGACTCAGAATAAAGGAAAAGCGTGTCTCTGGGTTTTAGCGCGGGCCCGCCCCGTCTCTCTGACCTCTCCCTCAAGACGTCCAGATACTGTGACTTCCATTTCCATTCTAATGAGAGCGGCCGGTGGAGACCAGCCACGGATCCAGAGAGAGGCCTGTGGATGCAATTCAATTCCACCCAGTTGGTTATTAGTCTCAAAGGCACAGCAGATGTGAGCGGCCCAACAACACAGAACTGCATCTGCATTTCTGTAGAGCAGCGGGTGGACAAATAACCACAGCAGAATCGGAGATGTCCGAAAATTAGCATCCTTACTCGCCAGTGATGCTTAGCAGTCGCATCAGTTCTCTGCCTTTTAATTGGGGGGGAAAAAAAATGGACCGGCTTCGGTCAGTCACATTTAAGATCACATGCGTATCAAAGCAGCGCTGTTAATCTTAACACTGTTAAAAATCTTTGAAATAAAGCTTAAACAGTAAAAAAGAATACAACCGAAACTCACTAGATTAGAAATGTTTCCTTGCCCACTAAATAAAAATAGCTTTTTTAATTTTAATTAAAATAAGAGCAAAATATAAATATTAAAAAAAGCACACGATTGAATGACCACAGCACATACTGACAATTAAAACTAAAATTGTAAAATTAAACCAAATAAATAAAAAAACGACATAAAACGATAAATTAAGGGCAATATTCATTTTTTACTTTCTAGCATTAAAAATAAAATTAGATCTAAAAGTATAAAAAGTATTAAAAATAAATTCTATTTTGTTTTAAAATTAATATATTTTTATTTTAAAGAAATATTATAAAAGATTAATACTATAATAGTATATAAATAATACTAAAATAACAATAAACTAAGTTTTATGTAGGATAATTCAGGTTTTAATACATCAACAACTATTAAAATACATTTAAAAATTGCAATTAAATTTCCCATGTGCCTATCCAGCTTATTGATTAGTTTGCAAATAAATACTTTTAAATTTATATCATTTTTATATGAAATGACAGTAAATAATTGAATGCATTCAAACATGAATGTCTGTTACATGGCAAATGAAAATTGGATTTTTGGTGTGAACAAAAAAACGTAGCATTACAAATAACATGAGAAAAAGTATCTTCATTCTTAGAGATACAAAAACCGTGAGAGAGGTTTATTTTCAGAGGGTGTCACACCATAGGACACATTGATATGTCAACTATCCATATATGTAAATAATCTCTGAATAATAGATAAAAGCTACATGCTGTATTTAATTCTTTAAGTTCTCCTAAGTTCTAAAATCTAATCAGACTTTTAACAAACAGCCAAACGACCAATTAGTGGAGTGAGCCAGCATCACAGCAGCAACCATGATATCTCCAGAAGTCCTGAACAGTAAACCTCATCCAGCCTGAAACAGCTTGAATAATATCTTCAATTGCTCGGCATCCAGTGAAAGAGCTGCGGTGGATTGACAGGTGCCGGGTGGCAACAGCAGCACAAACATTCAGAGATCTTATTTCAGATACGAGCTGCAGCCAACAACACTGAAGACTGACTCACGGCTCTCTGCTGCACTAGCAGACACATGTGAATGTTATATGATTGACTACACAGGGGAAGCAGAAGAAGAAAAGGTGAAGGAAGACGGCATACAGATGAGATGGAGATACCTGGGGAATATCAGGGTCTCGAGAAGCAATGACTTTTGCCTAATAAAGCAGTGGACGGCTGCTGGATTTTACTGGTTGAGTTATGTTCATGCTAAACGAACACGTATTTTGATTATTCGAAATTTCTCTCTCAATTATGAATATTTTAAAGATATAGATGCCACCTACTTAAATGACCTTTTAACGAGATGGTAAACCAAGTGAATTGAACTACAGATAAGTCGAACAAGGTGTGCATTTTTAGTTATGAAGTGCAAATTATACATTTCATACGGTTTCTTGTGAGGAACATGATGCAGGGCAACAACTAACTGCTTGTTTATAATATTCAGCATATTGGAAAGAAAATATCTGTTGTGTCAGTTTTTGCCTCACATGTTTATCGTATCATATGGTTAAGAAACCAGTTTAACACCACAAGCAACAATCTGAGTAGTACTGATTTCGTGTGATATTTATTTTATACAATAGTTCAATACATAACACAATATCGGCGTCTTATATTTTAAACAGAATTTTGCTACATTTGGGCAACACAAATACAGCAGAACTGTTTTGCACGTTCTTCCTAAAAGAATCTGAGTTTTGAATGAATCAGGTGAACCAATGAGTCAATGGCCCATTCAGAGAGAGAGAGTCGTTTACTTATTTCTGAATGAATCGGCCATTTGAATTATTAGATTTACTTACTTTCTTTGGCAGAAGATATTTTGATGAATGTTGGAAACCAAACTGTTTTGAATACCATTGATTTTCATTGTATGAAAAAAAAAACTACACAATGAAAACTTTTCTAATGATCATGCACAACAAAAGAAATGGCATGATGGTAAATAAATGATGACAGAATATTCATATTTGGGCAATCTATCCCTTTAATACACATTGAAAGTCATTATTCTCATGCAGTGTTTTATTAAATTGCAAATGAAAATGTAAATGCACTCAGCTGCGACAAATTTTAACTATATTTAAATACCAATTCAGACGATGCTTCTAGGGGGAAAAGACAAAACATCACGCGGTTCTAACCTAAAAGTTTATTTTTAATAGATTCTATGTTGAAATAGTTTAGAGAATAGAAAATATTTCTTTCCAGAGCTACCAAAGCTATTTTTAATGAAAATAACTGATAATTTTGCTAGAGAAGGTTCTCACTGCTGCCTAAATATCTGGATTTTGGACATCTAAAATGGTCTACACTGAGCTCCACTGCAGAACCTCATAAGGTCAAAGTACTTCACCTAGGAACACGTAGAACTCAGCTCGATTCATTAGCTTTAGATGGAGAAAAGTTCCTCGAAGATTCAAAGGTCAGGAAATATTCAGGTAGTTTTTAGTTTTTGGTGAACTATGGACTTAAAGTAAAGGTTTTCTAAGGGTCAATATTTAACACATCTACAACAAAAGCTGCATCTGATACCAGTTTTTGGAGTTTCTCTTGACAGACCGGAGAAAGCTCAACTTCAAAGCTGCTCTTTGAAAACTGCAGTGATGACGTCAAACTGACTCAGCGACTTAAAACACGCCTGCCCTGTCAAAGACCGGAGTACTATTATCTTCAGAATAGAGACATGTCCGTGGCCCAATTTTGCCTGTTTTTCTCTACGCCCACAATGGATGGTGAAACGGTTTAAATATTGCATAATAAAACTGAACAAGCGAACATGTGTCCTGTCAAATCTGCTCAGATATTTCCCTGCAAAAGCAAGTCTGCAGCCCTCTCTTAATAAAGTCCTTTTCTGTGGACTTACAGCTCCATAGATCTAATCTGCACGTTTGTGAAGTTCACAAGGCTATATAGTGACCAACCAGCATATTAAAATGAACAGGAAAAAAAAAATACTTCAAATTGGATCTGACCATTCAGACAAAACATGCACTTTCAAATAAACATTTAATCTGATTTCAAACAATATAGATTTAGTCAACTGAACAATAACATATTGAAACATATATATGGAGTCCCGTTCCTGCCACAAATGGGGAAAAAATGCTATGTGTTCCTCAAATCATCAAATTGGCACTTTTGCTGGGTTCATGAATATTAATCAAGATGTCTGCGTTTACTCAAATTGATTGCTGAAATCAAAACAGGGTCGACAATACGTGGGCACGAGCCAATAAGATCGTAGTTCCACCCACTACCAGAGAAACCAGCAGTTATTTTGACCGGAAAATACGAGAATATAGTTTACATGTAGCGCATCATTATTGCTCGTTACTGGAAAAAAATAACGCTGGTAGTGATGCTGTTTATTTATATCGGCGTTATTCCCATCGCTGCTGATAATAAAGTCAGTGCTGCTTTGTGTACATCGTTGCCATGGAAACGGCTGTATTAACGCTCCAAAAGTGGCATCTAGTGGCAAATAAACTAACTGCATTTTCAGTCAGACCAACATGAAAAGTCCAACGGGCAGATGAAAGTAATGTTTCACTTTGACGTAAACACGAAACAGACTCGTTTCAATGATTCCGAGTCGACTCTTTTCGTTTAAAAGACAGTAACTCTACTTTTCCCAGAGCTCCTCCAGCTGGTGCGGAAGATTAATATACACCCATAAACGTACAACCTTTTTGTACAGACAGAGAGAAATCCCTGACACCTTCTATAATAGAGCACAATCCCTTTCATTTCTTTCCTCGGCTGTCGATGAGACCTTGAGATATGGCACAACAATCTTTAATAAAAAGCGAAATCTCGCCGGCTGACAGCTTGCAGACAGATCCCCCTCCCCGGGCTGATGAGCCGCTGATGGCATGAGAAGGAGACTCTTTCTCTGACAACCTCCCAATTAATGCTCTCCCAGCGTCTTCCTCTGTCATTCCCGCAGCGTGCTGGCGATGACAGGACCAGGGAAACACAATGCACGCGTGCTGCAGGAAGGTGGCTTCAAACAAAAGCAGGAAATGACATTTTAATGCATTCTTTGCTCATCTGAAAAGATCAACGGAGGCTGAACATTGATTGGGCGGTGCATGAGAGTTATACTGATGGATAGTAAACAACACCTCATTTGCATAATATGCTGAAAACGTTTATGCAAAAGATTTCTTTACCTAATTAGATTTCCTTTGTGTTGCGTTACTTCAGCTGACACAATGGAAGAGTGTTTACTGAGTATCTATTATCTTTAAGGTGGCGTATTGTTGTCACGACCTATAGTGATACGGACTAGTTTTGTTCAATATATTCATATTTGAGTTTTGGTTGTTGTTTTTCTCCGAACTGCTCTTTTAATAAATTGATTCGGTACTAAAAGTGTTCACAAAAGTACAGACTGTAAAGAAGGTCGGTGTTTAATGCACTTCAATATTTAAATGTTTAATTCACTGTGTTGCCATTTGTCTATAATTATTAGTAGTGAATTTATCATTTATTTTCCTATTCAATTATTATGTCTCCCAAAATGCAAAATAAACCTGTTTTTATTCCTGGTGTCCTCTACAGTGGACATGTATGATGTCCTGTTCCTTAACAAGAAGTCATATTTGGATTGGAATCCTTTTAATATTTTCCTGAGATGTTTCTTTATGACAAACCATAAAATGACAAAATATAATCATATTATTACCAAAGATAATTTGAGCTATTTTTGAAGACCTAGGAGAAGATGTGGTCACGGTGAAACTTCCAAACATTTGGTATCTCCGTGAAGCCCATTAACAATAATGATTAAAAAGAAATCTAGTTGCTAATAAAATTTAAATAATGGATTTTAAAAAAAAAAGTAGATTTGTAAATCCAGTGAGAACTGTCTGTCTGAGGGTTTTTTCCTCAAACCTGTCAGTTTTATGGAAGTACTCATGCTTCGTTGGACGGTTGAAGACGAACGAACAACACACATCCCATTCTCACTTAACAAGTGTGCCTGACATGTGAAGATTCACATCAAACTTTACACCTCTGCAGATAAGAGATGTTCTGGTAGATACGGATACTGAACTCCCCCTGCAGCTCTTACACATGCTTGCATCATCCCATCTCAAGCGCTCGTATTGCTTCTAATTGTTTAAAACAAATAATTTATGACTGGCGGCATTATTGGCTTTTCAGGTCTCAGCACAGAAATCAATACGAAAAGCCTTTGCCATCAATACAACAAACAACATGCGCTCACAGCACACGAGACCTTGGGGTTATACTGCCAGTGGAAACAAGGCGCTATAAGACATTATAGACTGTAGTGCAACAACAGAAAAATATCAAACGCCATAGATTTTTTTCAATATACACTATATGGTCAAACATGTGGACATCCAGTTCCAAAAATGCTTTTGTATTTGTTTAACTGGCGTAGAAACGATTTTCACTTATAAAATAGCTTGTGATTCAAAACAAAACCACACGCTGACTTAAACATGAAGTAGAAAGCGATTCTTGCCAACTCCACCCGAGGTTAAAAATGGTTTGATCTGACGTTTGGAGCCATATTACAGGCGTGTATGACTTTCGGCATTATTTTAGTTTAACACAGATATTAGTACAATCTTTTAACTTTACTTTTTTATCCGTTTACTTAAGACACCTTTAAGACATCTTGAGTTACATACATGCAAACTCTTTAAGGCATATATTGGCGCACAAAGATAGCTGAAGTCAACAAATTTAAAATAAGATGATGCAGCGGTCTCTCTGAAGTCATTTTTACCCCTCCATCTTAAATAAATTCCTCAATAAATATTAACCCGTCTTTCATCATTCATCTTTATTTGACTATTTGTCTTTATTTAGAAAAGCACTAACTCAATCACGGGACGTTTCTGCAATTTGGTTGATTTGGCACATATTTTCTTGTAAAACATGGAATCTTTGTTTTATTTACAAATTCAAACCAAATAAAAAAAAAGGCATGTATGTAGAGCTTTTTCTTATCAATGCATTTCCAAAAAATATCATCTGTGTTCTGATAGGCACCATACGTATACGTGATGCATACCGTTCTCAACCATTAAAAATCTACTGCAGGACAATGCAATACAGCGCGTCGAACTCAAGCCATATCTCTGCTATTATAAGAGCGTAAAAACGTCTGTACCAGAATAAAGCTGGCGTGTAAAATCCTCTTCTGAGATAGCATCTTACTGCATGAAATCACCCACCCAAAGAAACTTCCAGCGGGAGAAAAAGCGATCTCACTACAGTGCCAAGGTCCTGATGTGATTTTACCCAGTGTAACGCGGACATCTCCCGTGTAATTTTGTCAAAACTCGGCAAGGTAACATCTTCTTCCACGCTTAAGTGGATAATGGATACAGAAGGTAATGTTGTCTCCTGAAATTGGAATCAGCTTGAAATCATTTCTGACAGCTCGGCTTTTGTTGTGGCAAACGTTACCCAAATTACCCTTCACTTTACGGCATCAGCGTCCAGCGGGGCCCCCGATTGGCGGACGCCGCTGAAAGAGCCGTTTATGCACGCGGGCTGAGCGAAATAAGCCGCAGTTTCTTCACCCAGCCGTGCAGATGTGCTGTTTTAACTGAGGCGCCCGCAGCTGCTCATTAAGAAAAAAGCCTCCATTGATGCGCGGCGCACACCTGAAAGATGCAAACCGAACGAAGGGCCGCGCAAATGCTGTGTGACACGGCTCTTTGAGCAGGCAGAAACACACAAACAAACACACACCCTCCGGTCAGACCGGTGAAGGTTCGTTTGCGAACGGCAGATCTGAAGCATGTAATGATCCTTTTGGATGCTCAAAGGTATAAAACGGATCTGTGAAGACTGTCGAGCGTTGTTCTGTTTGATCAAACTAAACATCATTACCACGACTGATCGTAAGTAGCGGCTGAATTAGTTGCTGTGTACACAATATGACATTGGATCAATTAAAGCAAGCCCGTATAGGTTTTGTATTAAACTAAGTGAGAACAGATGCCTTTAAAGGCTTATTCAAATGGATTAAAAAACTGACAAACATCTGCCATCAAATGAAGGACTCGGTTCTGGTGTATAGTCAGAATATTTGGTTTAACCCGCTACTCAGATTGACTTTTATACAGCCTACTACTGTTTGCACTAGTTTGCACACTTGGTTTTGCACTCTACTTCCTTGCTGTTTGCACTAGTCTGCGTACTTTGCACTTTATGCGGCTTGTAAGACCTCAAAGACCTATAGGATTTTCCAGACCCAGCAACCTCAAATTCAAGCACTTAATGTGGGGACACATTTTAAGCGAGAGCAAGGTTTTAGCGTTACCATGTAAGATGCATTGTAACACTGTAACACTGTAACTTTTTCATTTACTTGTTTTTGTCCATGACAGAGATGCTATTCGTCGTATTTCTGTCTAGCAAAAAATGAAGGATATTCAGTACATACTGTATTCTAAAATATCTATGTATTAACTTTAGCACAGCTAAATGCTTTTTTCTTGCCTCGTGGGTTTACGTTGTTACATGTAATGTTACATGTTACATGCAATTCAGCGTTACATCCTTTGGCTCTATGGTGAACCAAATATTTTGAAACTTGCATTTTCCAGGCCTCATTTATAAAATGTTCATATGCTCCGATTTGATCGTGCACTTAAATCCACAACAAGGCTAATATTTATATTAGTCGTGGAAAAGCGCTTAGTGTAACGCCAGGGCCTGAGCAGACGTATGCACTTTTTATTGTCGGAGTACTGCAGGTTTTTGATGTTTGATGCATGCTCCCTGTTCTAAATTATGATGACTGGGGATATTTCATGTGTTAATGACATTAAGAGTCGTTTACAAGGCAGAGAGCCGAAACCCTTTATGTGCCCTCCAGTTCGAGATCATTTGCTATTCATAGATTTGACATCTGAAAGAGAAGCGTACACAGGATTTCTGTTCGTACGTTCATTCTGTGAATCACACGTACGCATGTTCTAGAAATGGTTGACTTTAGGATGGTTTCTGCGCACCATTTTATAACGATGTCACATTTCAGCAGCTTCAGCCTATTTTTGCAAATGTCTGTGAAACATTGAGACGCCACATAATCACAGCATAATCGCAATCATAGTAGTTTTGAGCATGCGTGAACATCATGGCACGATACATCACAAAGTAACATAAATCGAGCGAGCTATAGTAGGCACAGCCCATGAAGTGTTAGGGGAATAATATGGAATTTTTTTGCACAAAATAAATTCAAACACTTTCAAGGACCCGTATCTGTGTTTACTTTCAAAAACTTTCCAGGGCCTTGATTTTTTTTTTTTTTTTTTTTTTTTTTTAGAATTACAAACTTTCAAGGATTGCAATGACCCGTGGGAACACCGCTTGAATTAAAATATGTACAGGTGAGCAGATCTTATGAGTCCAGGTTTTGCCATTTCAGTAGCTTGCTTACAGCCTGGCAATCCATTAGTAATCCAGCTCAAATAATCCAAAATCCTTCAAATTATCCGGTTGAACTCCATTATAGACCTAAATCTGGTTGAAAGCTGAAAAGAGTAATTAAACCATAAGCAGAATCAGTGGGGACCAGCAGGTTTTTTTTAGGGGCCAGTAAAAATATTAGGGTCTAAATCCAACATTTTTTGGTGTCACTATTAAGCATATCACGTTATACTCAAAACTTCAGTATTACTATTCTCTGTATAGAGCAAAATAGTACCATCAACTTTATTTGAAGTAATGGTAAACAAGGATCTATAGATGTTTAAGTGAGTGGCACTCACCTGTCACTTGTAATAAAGTCCATGCGTCTGTCACTCCATGTCGCTTTACTCGTATTAAAAAGTAAACACTGTCAACAACAACAACAACAACAACAAAAACGTGTGATCAGTGCTAGCTGTTAGCCATCATAGCACTCGGTTGCAATCTTTGAAATGGCCCATAAAAACTTCGCTGTTCTCCCTGATTAAAGGGGCGGTCCATCGCCGAGTGACGCAGGATCCAGAGGGCGGGCTGTCACTGAACGCAAGCGTTGATTGGCTGATTTTGTCACTAACGCTTTCGTAATCAGGTTTTTACAAACGGATATCTTTTGTGAACGGAAACTTTTTCGAGTCTCGTTTTACATTTTAACAGTGAATTAGAATAATAAGGCGCTACCAAGCAAATGGAAATTATTAAATCAACATTTAATCTCCATCTGAAGCGGCTTTTAGATGCGTTTGCACGCTGTTTAATGCAAGACAATGAATCTAACTGTAATTACAAAATACATAAATAATGTTTTGATATATTAAACGTGAAACTAAATACTGATATTTAAAGTGATTCACATAAAAAAGTGGAAAAAGTGAACTTCATTAGGGGGTGGAAAACAACTTAATAAGTGAATCATTGTGATTGAATCGAATCATTTAATCGGTTGATTCATTCAGAAGCGAAACACCGTCATATTCATAACAGCGCTGTGGCATCATTTTTCGTCGAAACTGAGCAAAAACCGGCAATAATGTCTCTTAATTAACCTTTTTTGTTTATTGAGCTGTTGTAAGACATCAATATTACGTTTGTAATCAAGTTAATTTGTGGACATAAATGGCACTCCTCATTGATTCAAAGTGGTTTAAATGTCTTGAATTTGTGATCATTCTAAATGTATTTTAATAAATAGAATCACACAGTGAAAGAACACGCTGCAAATGCACACGCACTACGTAATGTCCTTCAACAAGATCTCAAAAATACATTTGTTTATTGGTTTCACATGAGCCCCACTTGAATGAGCTCATATTGATCTCATATGGTTTTCTAAATGCTCCATAAATAGTATAAAACAAAATACAGTACAGTACAGTACATTATTTTGTTTAATTGCCGTAATCTCATGAGAGTAAAGATTACATTTTCTATCTAAAATACCAATACTGAGTTCAGTCAGCTGACCTGTTTTTTCATCAGATTTGTGATCTGTGACGTTGATGTAATGTGTAACTCACCAAAACCAGGTTTAAAGACCGCCAACCCAACACAAAACACCTACCTGTAAAGACGTCTCGTGCAATTATTTGGCCTGAGCTTTCATATGGGGACAGTACTGTAATCATGTCACCACCATCACAGCATCATGAGGTAGATAATTGCTTAAAGACAACCTATAAATTAATGTAATATCTTGCCTAACAATGAGAGTGAAGCTAAGAAGAATTGTTTAAGCTTCGCAAGGTGAATAAATCCCAGAACTTGCCGGCTGAAACCATCACAGATGAACACTGAACCTCATTTCCACTCAGTTTCAGTTGGTTGGCCATTTTAATAATTTCCTGAGTAAACAATGTCTAATAAATTGTTATTTTGTTTGTGAGCGTCCATCATCCACACACACACACACACACACACACACACACACACACATAAAAAATTTTGAAAGATAGTTCTCACAGTTGGCCGTAATAGTTGAAGCACCAATCACACAGTTTTTAAAGAAACATTAAATAAATAATAATTGAGTTTTGCTAAATTGAACAGTTTACGAAAATTGAAGAGATAATATAAAATTAGGCTTATTTTGTCTGTGGTCAAATTTGATATATTACCCGTTCTCGTGAAAGTGCGTATAAGTAGTTTGCCAAATAAAAACGAAAATGCAAATGCAAAAATGGACTATGATGTGTATATATGCGATAGGATTAGGGTTAAGGTTAGGGTAGTTGCGTATCACCCTTTATCTCCCAATAAAATAAGATTAAATTGTAGAAACAAAGCCCTGCCATTTTTATTGTAAGAAGCAAATCATGAAATACAATGTAATACAGTGACGAAATGAAATCAAAACCTGATGAATCATATTTTATTAACATGTAAAATTACATATGCAAACCAGTAAACGTATAAACAGCATAAAAGTTATGTTTACTTCATAAGAAGCACAGAAATCACAGCAAACAGGCACATGAACCATAACCTATATTTGTACAACTACACTAAAAGTCCTTGTATGAACTTGTATGAAATATCAATCAGACGGCGACAGTTTTGCAAAGTTTTGATCATGCGGATCATTTAGAGACCTGAGAAATGTAAGCATCAGATAGGATACAGTAGGCTTAAAAGGGCTTACTCATATCTCTTTCTAAAGCAAAATATGATGTCTCAGTGGGGTGGTTGTTAGCAATCTGAAAACCCACAGTGGCAATCAAAGGGGATGGTTTTGCTTAATGACATACTTAATGATGTGAGCTATATGCACTCCACTTCTCCTCATCTCTCACACTGGCACCTTCACGTCTCTCTGAGCTCTGAGCCGTTCTACAGCAGCGTCCCCGGAGAGACATATGTGGAACGGCATCGCTTAACGGCCTACTGTGGCTCTCCTGTAAGAAAATCCTATAAAACAAGTTCAGCGTGGCACAGAAAGAGTCACGCTATCTGTTATCTTAATGAGAAGCAACCAGACTGGTTTCAGTTCACACTGCAGGCCAAGCTCATTCATTCCGCATCTATTTGCATAAGGAATAGAGAACAGGAGAAATTAGTTCACATGTGCTGAGTCAAATCTCTCTCGCCGTCGTTCCTCTCAGGAATCTCTTCTTGTTTCAGTAACCGTTAATGCTTTCACGCGCTCTCCTACTTTACTCCTTTACTGTTAAAAATAAATGTATATGCGTATACGAATCAGAAAGGCAGGGGTGAGATCGGGTCACATACCTGAATCTGAGAAATTATTCATCTAGACCTTTAAGTGCTGTTTATATTAGCTTTCAAATACAGATGAGACTGAGAAACTCCTTTCAGATCATCCTACCCGTGAACTCTTTCAGGGTAAAGCGTGGCTTCGTTAATATTAATGCTGTAATGTGGCTGGACACTCAAGAATGGTAGCGGAACAACATCGGCATGATTAATATCCACGAGCTTATGATTTATTCGCATCCTGCGCCTGTCCATCTGCTCCCAACCAACCAATCGGGTATGATCTGGACTGACACGATGGACTCTGATTGGCTGCTTCTGTGCGTTTTCATTGCTCATCTGCAATATAACTCTAATCTGAAAAGTCTTAACAACATTTCAGACTTTCCCAGTTCTAAATGGCATTATAAAGTCCTCTGCCATATTTTTGGTGAATTTAATATTCTGGGGAAAACTTAGCTATTCAAGAAATGACATTTATAGAGAGAACGAGCACAGGATAAAATAATATCATTAATGTCAGCCTGCTCTTATCAAACCAGAAGAAGTAAAAGCCTGGGAGGAAAAAAATACACATATGCTGTAAGTTAAATACAAAACCAGTGTTTACTGAGTATTATGTAATTAAACATCAATTAATGTGCTTGTTTTTTCAAACAGAAAATAAGACGCAGATAAAAATAAGTCCTGAAAGAACAAGCAGATTTGAGTGTTTAGTAGTTGTGTTCATAGTTTACTGATTGTATGGCATTCGTTCTTCATTTGAATGAAGCTGCTATTGACTGACACTTCCTCTAATTTGCACACAATCGGTTCTGACACACACAGCATGAGATTGCTTGGAATTATTACTCTTACTTTTCATCCAAACCTAGCACAGCACATTTTGTATACTATATGTGGGAAGCGCATTATGCTTTGTGCCGAGGAAAGAGGCGCAGGCACAGAAATGCAGGTGAAAAGGACGTTACCTGGAAGTAACCATTATTGGGTTTAACTCTGGGAATTTAAATGCGGTGGTGAATGTGAGATAAGTCTTAGGAGTTTGACTGTGTGTCCTCTGGGACCGAGAGAGAGAAAGCCAGGTTTGGTGTCGGAGGGATGTAGTGACCAGAGGGAGAAACGGAGGAAAGCGTTTCCTTGAAACACCAGTTTTCCAGGGTTCAAGAAGAACACAGTGGAGATCACGTTCACCTTTCTGACCTGAGTTTGGTCACATCTTCTCTATTGAAAAAAAAAAAGTACACGTAGAGAGAGAGGGTTCAGATTGTCTTCTAAAATGAGCATTTTTCTCAGGCTCCTATAGGTTCCGTTTTTTTTTATTCCATGGCAATGAAAAGAACCTATTCGTTGTCATTAAAGTGAAATCACTGAAACTATAGGAGACTGAGAAAATGCTCATTTTAGAAGAAAATGGGAATATTTATATATATTTAATATATAATGGGAATATTTATTATTTATGTACATACATTGTCTAAATTTAAGATCTATATACATTTGAGTTACCTCCATGTAAAATGTTTAACATAAACCAACACTGTCTCATGAATATTTCATACATATTTTACAAGATGGCTAATGTGTACAACCTCACTCATTAGGTTTTAGGTGTGTCGATTTCAGGGTTAGGTGTAGGTTATTCGTGACAAATTCATATGAGTTGGCCACCTTGTAAAATATGTACTGAGAAATTCTCTGATTGGACTGAAAATTAATGTTATGTATATATTTAATCATATGTAAAATAAATGGTAAGAGGGAAAAAGATTTTTGTGATAGCCTACTAATAAACCCAGTGTCTTAAGTACACCATGACCAGGTTAATAAACCTATTTACCATTAAAAATATATATATTTATTATAATCTTATACTTCTTTCACAGCTACCTATATTTTCAGCATGTTTATACTGTTTAAAATAATAGATTTCCTTAGCCTCTAGCTCTAGGTTAATTTAATGAAGCAACTTTATAAAATACATTATAAAATACAATTAAATAAACTTCAATTTTACATATAAAAATGTTCTATTGCACACATTTTAACTAGCTGATTATTGCTTTAAAGCTAGCCATATTTTAACAATTCTAACAGTTTTTAAAATGATTTATGCTGATTCTAAGCTTGTTCAAAAAATGCTTTTCAAAATATGAATAAATATGCAATGACATTTTTTTTCGTTTTGAGTGCAGACGTTTTGCCTGATTCATTTATGCACGATTCATTTGCCTGATTCATTTATGCATGGAAGGTTTGGCTTTGAAATGTCAGATTAAAATGATTCTGACGGCCTTTCCACACTCCAAACTATGCTGGGAGCATGCACGTTGGGTAAACAGGTACAAAACTCCATGAAAATGGCAAAAACAAAAAGCAAAAGCGGATAAGGGATACAGCTTTAGCTACTGAACACGCTCACATCAATACAGTGCAATTTTGGTCATGCTGAACAACAATAATTAATTCATTTGCATTATTGTAAAACACAATAGGTAGAAAATGTCATTTCTTGTCGCAGTAATTACGACAGCGTTGTTTTCGCCACACAGCTCCAAAGCCTCAAAAATAACACAAAACTGCATAAGCCTTGACATTTTAATTTATTCAGTTAAAGCTGCACAATCCAAAGGGATTTTTTTTATGTATGCAATTTAAATAGCCTACATGAATTCAGAATTTAGTTTTTTTTTTGAGTGCAGAGGTGGGATGAGAAGGTGCACACATTAGCAAACACACTAGGACGATGCTGATTTTCAGCCTCTCATACAACATTCAGAAAATCAATTAATTGCTGTCCATGGGATACTAGACTTCTTAAAGCAAGGAAAGCACTGACTGGTGAGTGCGTGCCAAAAATACAGCAAACAGATAAAGGAAAAGACAGATTTCTTACGTAATAATTAAATCATTAAAAGCAATCTGCAGGGCCCTTGGGTAAAAAGGGCCCTGACAGAGTGGTCTGTGAAATCTGTGATTTTTATCTCTGGGGAGGCAGTGAAAGGGTTTGATTGTGCCATCACACTGTGCTGAGAGAATACAGAGCTCTGTGTGGGTGAGACGGGCCTGATCTTACTACACTTTTCCCCGGTGATTTTTCCAGTCGTAGGAAGAACGCGAGAGCAAAAGGTTTTTCAAGCTGTCTGTTCCGTTCCCGTCTCTCATGTCCCACAATCCGCCCACCTTTCCCGTCTTCTTCTGTCGCTCACCGGTGACAGATCAGCCGTGACTCGGCGTATGAATACCAGCGAAACGACAAGCTCAAATTCACATGTACCGGTAATTGTTTTCCATCCGACCCACTGCGCTTCCTCGCACGCCAAGGAAAGCGTAACCAAATTTGCTTTTCCATTTGGTGAGACATTATGAATGGATGACTTTAATTATTTCCTATCTGGATCAGTTAAGCACGTTGAACTCCCGGCTGCGGGTTTGAAGTGACAGAATCCGCGAAAGCGCCATTATTATCGGGTCGTGTCGGCTCTTAGCTTTAGCACGCATTAGAATAAGTGTGGCGCCTGTTGCACGAGAGATAATGAAGTTGGCGCTAGGAGACAGAGCACTTGTGGAGCTCGAGGAAGGCGCTCTCGCGTGTTCCGCCGCTTATCGAGAGCGTTATCCGAATGTCTGCAATCTCATTCGGCAATGAAAGAGGCAAATCTCTGACATATAGTTCTTCGAGTCATTCCCGCTAGGTAACCATTTCCATGTCTGGATGGTGCCTATCAGCTGGGAAGTGCAGATTTCTGCTCGAGTTCCTCTCTAACTTGGCTATTTGAATGCATTCTTTGGTGCTTGTTTAAATGCGGCTTGACTGATTTCGATTGAAGGAATAGGCGCAGTTCCCTCCAAAATGTAAGATTTGTCATTTTTTGGTTTCAAACCTGAATGCCATTATTTTGGCGAAACACAAAATAACAGATATTCTTTTCCATAAATACACACACACACCCATCACATCTGTCAGACAGAAAAGGAAAAATGTAATCCCGGACCACAAAAAGTGTTCATAAGGGTCATGTTTTTTTTTTCACCTGATCAAATCTAAATACATAAGCTTTCCAGTGGTGCAAGGTTTGTTAGGATGGGACGATAAACTATTTGAAAATCTGGAATCTGAGAATGCAAAAAAAATCCAAATATTGAGAAAATCACATTTAAAGCTGTCTAAAAGAAGTCCATGGCGATGCATATTACTAATCAAAAATTAGGATTCAAGTCATAGGACTTGAAAAAACTTGGACTTGACATAAGACTTCACAAAAGTTAGGACTAGGTTTTGAGTCAAAGATTAAAGGGGTTTGTTTCATTAGAGATTTTCACAGAAATCTTTTATAGCATTTGCTCAGCAATGAGTGCTCTGCAGCGAATGGGTGCCGTCAGAAAGAGTCCAAACTGCTGCTAAAAACCAAATAATCCACACCACTGGAGAAAGCCATAGTTTGCATAGATGACTCCTATTCATGTTATGTATTAATAGGTTATATATTTAAAGATAAATTTATTCCAGAACTCAGCTTTTTTGATTCACAAGATGTTAAATAATGTGGATTATTGTGATGTTTTTATCAGCTCTCATTCTGACGGCACCCATTTACTGAGCATCCATTGCTGAGCAAGTGACATGAAACTAGCTTTCCCATGAAGAAACAAACTCATCAACATATAGGCCTACACAAATAATAATTAGTGGGTGAAATAACAACCTCACACGCCTCTCGTACTGCAGTACTCAAAATAATCCGTGTGTTTGTGTTGAACTTCACAAAATAGCACCGATTCGATATTATTCTTGCAAGCCAAAATGCAGCTAAAAGCAATATAATCTAATTCTGTTCCAAGTGAACAAAGGACTTCAACATGACGGAATGCATTTGGCGAACAACAAATGGAAGAGAACAGAAAATTGAAATAAAATATATAAAACATAGCATCTTTCTTCCACATGATTACTGTATGTCTGAGAACAACAGTTGGCTTGATGAATAATTGAATACATGAGGTCTCAGTACACGTGAGAAGGTGAAAAATGCATGCACAAGACGTAAGAGAGCTGGCTAAACAGGATGTTTAACATGATAGTCGTACAATCTTCCCGAGCTGACACAGGTCTAACATTTGACGCATGCAGCTAAAACGTGCAGCAAAAAGTGCTTACCGCTTTGCATTGTGCTTACAAAAATAGTTATTATAATTCTGCCGTTATTTACCATTCTTCGGCAGTTCTGATGATTTTTTCAGTCCCTTGCTTACAACAGCAAATTAGGATATACATGCATAAATGAAGAAAAACACTGAGAAGAATATTGGTCTCTTTGACCTCCCGCATCTATGAAAGACTGCAATAGTTTGGCCTTTGCGCTAATCGTGTCCTTTGCGAACCGTTTTTCATCTGCATCAAACTGCGCTGCCTTCGGGCCTTACTGGGCTCATTGTTGTCCCGATACGTTCGCTTCATTTGCATTTAAAGCAGTTCTTTTCAGCACGCTTCTCTTGAACGGCCCCAAAATATTTAAAGTACATCCTAATATCGGAAATATGAGGACATGCATTGTTAACTAAAAGCTCGCTGAGTAGGACACAAGCCCAAAGCTCTTAACCGTCCTCAATATCCAATGAAGAAATAGGTCTATTACTTTCTTTCCAGTAGTGACATTTACTATGTATCAAATGCGGGCCCTCATTCACTGCCTCCCCTACAGAGCAAATCCATTTCCTCCTATGATTAATTTCATTGTTGCAGGAGATATTATTATTCTCCTATTCTGCTCAGGCTGGGTCCGGGGCTCCGGGCTTGATTTTGTAATTCTGCTTGGGTTTCGCTGTTGTTAGGAAGCACATGCTCACCGGGCTACACACGGTAATAAGATTCCGGGCACTCGTCGTTTCTCCCGTCAGAACCAAAACATCATTCCAAAGCCAGGTTATTATGGCAACACAATGCCCTGCCGGATAGAGGGTCGCAGTGGATTATTGCACAATTACAACGGTGGAAAATTAGAGAACGTATCAAACCTGGAACATTACAGTCCAAAGCACACAGGTAATCATCATTTACACTGATTATGAATGAGCCGTTTCACCAAAATAATGGTCAGTGTCTTCGATTCACGTCACGGGTGAACGCCCCGCGGATTTGCACTGATGATAATCTTGTCACGTCTTAATTATTGTTATATTTTTTGATCTCGGGGAAGGACCAGCTTGCTAAATAATTAAGCGCTGTTCGTTGCTGCCGTCATGACCTTCGTGAAATGATTCACTGCGATTCATTCAGCAATGTGAAAATTAGTGAAATTGAGGCATTTCAGAGTGAACATTTTACACCGGTTTTGGCAATGATTTGATGATGTGGATAGCAGTAACTTCATTTTATATAGTTGTGAACTAAAATGCAACTACAATAGCGATAAATCAAAAAGCAATACAAAAGTCGACAAAAATAAAAAAGGATTTAAATGACTTAAGAGACAAAGAAAACCTTAGCAACCAGATAGAACACTCTACTAATGCAATACATTAGCAAACATCAAGAAATACCATAGCAACTAACTGGCAAAGCCCTAGCAACCACAACCAGATAGCTCATGGTAGCCATTGACTTCAGTGGCTACCAGCAACTGGTTTGGCTGGCGTCATTCTCAAAACATGCGTCTTTTGCGTTCAACTGAAATACAGCTTTAGAACAACGTGAGTTCTCACTGAAGCGAACTGCCCTTTAAACCCAACGCAGAGAAGATCCTTTTGTCTTTAATTAAGACCCGTTAAGGAAAGGCGTTCGAGGTGCCAAGCACAATATCTAAAGAGCTGAAGACTTCTGCTTTGCATTCATCCTCGTCGTTCTCCTGCAGAGTGCGGTAAACATCTGTCCGAGCTGAAGTATTGGCTGATGGAAAGTGCTTCCTGGAGATTGGACTGATGTAAGCGGCGGCGTCTGGCTGTCATAAAGAAGCTGAGGCAGGCTTGTTAGGGCTCAGACCTGAGAGGTCTAAACGGTCCCCACTTTCAATTTCCTGCTCCAGTGACCCCTGCTTTCTCACAGCAGTTCCGCCTTTCTTCTCTAGGGGTTGTGTGCATCGGACTGTCCACCATCTGCTTACTGCGACATATAGCTTTACTATTCAGTCTACACACTGTTCTTCTAAATGGTATGTCCTTGGTACAGAATTGACACACAGTACTTTTCACACACATGGAGAGATTAACAGTGTTTAATATAGCGCTGACAAAGATTAATTGACTAATCTTTTTTTAAAATAAAAGTTTTTTGTAAATATAACATATGTGTGTGTGCAGTGTATATTTATTACGGATATAAAAAACACACACATGCATTTATATATTTAAGAAACAAATGTTATGTTCATGTATTTATACATCAAATAAATTAGATATATTAATATATACATTTAAATACATGTAAAACTGTAAAATTTAAATATGTACTGTATATTTAAGAAACCTTTTAAATATACAGTAAATATACAAAGTACACACATATATAATATAAAAAAAAAAAACATTTATTTTGAATGACGATTCATTGTGAGTAATTGTTGCCCAACACTAGTTTAATAATATCTATATGAAGATTTTGGTGTAGTAATATATGTAACAACAATATATGGCCACATTACATTTTTTCTTTATATATGCAAGTATTAAAATGAAATATATACACAATTAGTTAAATATACGTTATACATATATGTTCCAATATCTGTAACCTGTTCCTATTGATTTTTTATATAGGTCAATTTATATGTACTATATAAGGTTTTGTATATTATTATATTATATTGGGTTTTGAAATATGTTGCGATGTTTCCCGGTTTAAAGCAATTACATTTATATGTGTTATTGTAATTTTACTGTATCTCTGTATTTCTGTTTTTTTTGTTTATGTGGAGGCTCTAAATAAGCTCTTTTGGGTTTTCTGCCTTTCCTGCACAATACATTGGATTGGACGCTTTATGTTTTATTTAGTTCTTTTATCCTAACAGAAAATAAACTAAACCAATAACTAAACTAAATTAAATTACATGTAACTTTAAAAATGTATATACGTGTTATGTATATATATATTATTTTATATACATATATTACACTTTGTATGCCTTGTGTCACATTACATTTTTGCTTTGGAAGAAACAGCTGTATTTTAAATTCTATGTTAAATAAAATGCCATTCTTACTGCAGAAATAGTAAGATGTGTACGTTAATTGTGCTCGCCAGTGATAAATAATTGCAACCATAATCATGTCTATTCTAAACAATTTGTAGTCATAATGACATGTAATGCTCTTAGAGTGGATTCTAATGAACTCCCTTTGGAAAAGGCTGATGAGAAGTACTTAACTCATTCTAATGGATGTTTGGCGTGGTTGTATTCACGGAGAGATTGTCTTATTGAAGACAGAGGTACAACAACTGTAGACTTTACTGCTTATGCGTGGCGTGTTGTTAGTCTGCGCATCGTCTCTTGCAGTTTTTGTATTTTTGCGAGCGTTGTTGAAGCCCAGGTGGTTCGTTAACCTTACCTGACCTCCACGCAGGTGTTGCATTGAATATTTACCATTAACATGGAAACGATACACTCACGCAGGGATTACATCACTTTCTGTCCAAAAAAAAACACACAGCGGGTGTAAAACAACAACTCGTACATATTTGAGTCTGCACGCTGTGTAACTGAATAGAAAGTGGATAAAGTTTGAGTCCCGAGGTATATCAATACATATATATAAATGCAGAGTAATATAACTGTGTTGCTGCTGGATATAACATTTCATAAGAGCTACCATCAAGAACTGCAATACGACGTATGCGTGTTTTCTCAAATTACCCTAAAACTATGTTTGGAGAGTGTTTTCTAAAAATGTGATCAAGGGAAAAATAACGTTGTCTTTGGCTTTAAAAGGCGTATCATTGGTCATCATTAAGATTTAATTACAACAATGCAATATAAGTATGTTCATAGCCTAAAAGCAAAGAAAAATATGCGTCAACATGGAAACACTAAATCCCAGAGGGTTAAAAACACACGAGATCGTGTCACACGTGATGCGGTGGAGGTGGTTCTGTATACAGTATATATGCATGTACTTCTTTGAGATACAACGATTTAAAACCGGATGGCTGGGTTTCATTTTTGAATTTTGTCAATACATCATGCATGAGGCATATACGCCAGCCAAGCAGAAAGCATTTGCACTTTCAGCGCTTCCTTCATTGCTCATTGTTATCATCTTCAAACATACGGGAACATCGGTCTCAGCGTGCGCCGTTTCTCCTGTATCTCACATTCAAATGATTCTGTGAACACGTTTATCTCTGTCAGCCTTGAAATTCAAAGGTAATGACTTTTAAAAACATTAAAGCAATATTGCTGAAGCTACTGTACAAGGCACAGGCCGAAAAAGAAACAAAGCGCTTTTCCGAAATGTCAAAATGTAGTAAGGAAAACCTAAAACTTGAGCAAATTCATAGAAATGCCCAACAGATGCCATTTTTTAACGAATTGTTTGGAAGATAAAATAAGGTGTAAATCTCAGCAATAATTAGACATTAATATGTTGGTTTCAAACATCTAGTTTCAAACTAGTTGATTCTTCAGGCTATTATTTTGGGTTATTCGTGACTGGCACCAGTAACTGTTTAATGAAGATAAATACATTTAAATGAAACTGGTGAAACCTAATTACCAAAAAAAATCTGCACATGTATTTACTTTCTGATAAAACGCTTCTAGGCTTTACCCCATTTATCGCAATATGGGGTAATGGATCTTTTATTTTAAATCTATAAATCAATAAAATGTTAGTTTGTTTAGTAGTCAAGACTTTTAAAGGAATAGTTCACCCAAAAATGACTTTCTTCTTCTGGTAGACAAACACAGTCTTGATTTTCAGAAAATGCATCCTTGCTCTTCAAGTTTGTTAATGCGGGTGATAGCGGCCAATATTTTAAATTGTATCCTCAGTACTGCGACGCAAAACCACCCTATACGCCCCTTCGGGAGCATTCGCCGCGTGTCCTCTGAAGCAGG
The DNA here is from genome assembly GCF_018831695.1 of Puntigrus tetrazona. Taxonomy (NCBI): domain Eukaryota; kingdom Metazoa; phylum Chordata; class Actinopteri; order Cypriniformes; family Cyprinidae; genus Puntigrus; species Puntigrus tetrazona. Next base: position 977,568 of record NC_056704.1, on the reverse strand, counting down.
CTGATGGGTTTTGTACGCATAAGTTTTGTACGTATATAGTTTTTGTACGCGATGGCCGCCATCCACCAGCATTACCAACCTTGAAAGAGCCAGGATGCATTCTTTAATAAACTTCAACTGTGTTCCGTCTGAAAGAAGTCATATGCACCTAAGACGGCTTGGGGGGGTGAGCAGTTTATGGTGTAATATTCACTTTTAGATGAACTATATCGTTAAGGTTTGTGTCTATACAGAAATATTCATCAAAAAGTTAAAGTGTGACGATTAATCCAGCTCACCTCCTCCTCTCTATTTGGAAAGTATTTAAATAAGAGTCAGATAGGTTTATAATGGCAGTAGTAATTAGGATGTAAGTGTAAGTAATCACCTGCATCGCTGTTGATAAAACTACTGCGCGTGATGAAGACGAGCAGCAGCAGCGCGCGCGCGCAGAAAGTCACGTGTCCAGTCGGCTGCGCTCTGAGGATGTAAACACTGAGCACGTGTCCGGGATCAATAAGCGCTGGACCTTGGTCGTTCGGTTAGTTGTTAGGTTGCCTGCACGTTTGTCCTGCTGCAGACGCTTCAGTGGCGCCGTCGAGTTTGTGCCAACACATTTGGCTCTTCACGGAGCTACCGGAGATCACGCAGCGGATGCGCGGCGCGGCAGCGATGCGGGGTTCCGCGCCCCGGTCGAAGGCAACCTGGCTCTACGGCGCTCTGACTCTGGAAAGAAGTTAAAAACCGTGCAAGATGAAACGGGACTCGAATTCGCGCTCATAAACACTTTGGGTGAGACAGAGACACAGACACCGACGGACGGTAAAGCCATTGGGAAACTGCGAAGATACGGTGGGATAATGAGTCGTGTTGGCCAACCGTCAGCTCGCCAGTTAAAGGTCTCCAAAGGTGTTTGTCGCCAGTCAGGAATAGAATAACTCGGAGTTCATTGGTCACCGGATATAATGGGTACTTCATGTGCAGATAGAACAGCTTAATGGAATAGATCCGACCTTTTTAACTCACAGGGAAGCATGAACCTATGTGATGCAATTCTGCTCTGATGTGAGACTTAATGCTATACTACTAAAATCACCATTTAACACATTTCGAGCATTTTGCAGGCAGAAATGCATCTTTCTTCTCCTGCAGTGGCAGCTGAAGCTTGAAACACGCATGCAAGCCTCCCTTCAAACCGTTTTGTGGATCATTTGGTTGCTGTCTGTTTTTCTGGTTTCTTTTCATGACCCTCATCCTCCAACCGTTTGAGATTTAAGCATGTCATGTCGTGATCTTGTAAATGCATTAAAATAACTCAGAATAGCCCGTATTTGTAAAGCAGCATTCTGACTTAAGTGTGCGATGGATCAATGAGGATGTCTCTTAGTGTGTGATTCTGTCCTCCAGGGGATCAGCGGAGATCTGGGATTGTGTGCACGTTCCTGGGCCGAGCACCAGGGATTCAGACAGAGTTGGATCTGTGCAGCGGTGCGAATAAGCTAAAGCTCTGGACTGCGGAGGTACTGGTCACCAACTTCTTCAGGGCATCCGTTCCGCTGGCCTAGTATGCCTGGGTTTTGGCTTTTGTTTTCTACGTTCTATGTACTGCGTATCTCTGCATTTGCTGCACTGGGCTCTAGGAGCCCGTCTTCTCTACCTGGATTGGTTGGTGGTCGTCTTCTTTCAGTCATCCTTCTACCTTCAGCAATATAAGCGCGGCAAAGCTGTAGGACATAAAAGTTGGACATAAATGTCCAAGGCGTGGGGTATGTTATTGTTTAAGTTTATATTTCACAATTCTGTTTTTATATCTATAGTAATTCTGCTTTTATTCTCAGAATGGTGAAACCAACCAAACAAATGAACCTGATTCATATTCTAGTTCTAATATTTTTGTGTAAAAACCAAGCGGGCCTCCTGCTCCTTTTACTAAAGCAGCGGAAACATCGCGCAGACAAAACAGCGTCAGACAGTAGTTCACACTGTTACTCATTAAATGTCTCCAGGTGACCCCAGATGTCTGGCCCGTCTGCAGTCTGCTTGTGGCGTCCTCCACGGGAACCTGGTTTCTCCATCAGCTCGCCACCTGGGATGTTTCATAACATACCAGGAAGTAACTCTGTGTCATAATGTCTCTCAGGATCCATGATGGCGGGGAGGAGGGTGCCTCGTGAGGGGTGGACTTGGTGTGGTTATATGGAGATGGAGGACCCTTTGTGCAGAACCTGAAACATGCTGCAGGTGGTCTCTCGGTGACCTCCCACCCACGTTACTGCATTATAACGTGTGGCCAAGAACGTATGCTTATGCCTCTGCTGTAAAGCTCTGGAGTCTCTGTTGCAGATCCTCCATCCCTCAAATCCATGATGTTCTCATACAGCAGGCTAATTTATTGTAAACATCCTGAAGATTTTCTGGCAGTCACTCATTCTTTTTAATAGGGAGAACTAAATAGTACTAATAAATATACAGTAAAGCCTCAAAGACTGCTTTGATTCGATCGTGTCCTCACCTAATAATTGTGAGTCTGTTGTGTGTACATTCATGCAACATTCTCTTTTATTTATTTTCTGTTTACATTCCATTTCTTTTCTATAGTATTTTATTTATATTTACACTTTTATTTTATTTTTTGATTTCATGGTTTTCCTATACTAGAATACTGCAATATTAAAGAACTAAACCTTATTAAAATACTTGAAACTTATAATATGTGTATATATATATATATATATATATATATATATATATACTATATATATATATATATATATATATATATATATATATAAACAAAAAATCACTAAATAAATAGGTCCCAAATATATATCAAAATATTTCAAATACATTTTAACAAAAAGCAAAAATTTAAAGAAAAAGCAGCTCTTCTAATCCGTTTTGTTATTATCACAGTTAATACAAAAGAAAAAGAGCTTCTAACTTCAAACATTCTGTTCTTTTCCATTCCTGTATTTCTTTTTATTATAAAACAACATTTATTAAAATTAATTATTAAAAAACAACCTTGTCCACCATACTTGCATGTCATTTACTCTTTTGATAATTTTGATCATTTTCTATTCTTTAGGTTAGTGTTTTGCCTAAATATTCAAATGCAAATGTAAATATGAAGCTCCAGCGACATTTCTTGATTTCTGAAGGATCGTAACCCAGTGAGACCGGTCATGTTGCACAAAAATCATATTTACAGTTTCTTTCCTGTGTCCCTTACATTGATTTTGATAAATAGATCAACCTTGGTGATCAGACCAAGTATCTTCCAACTCTGTGATGAGTCTTATTTGTGTAGTTTTGTTTCAGGCATTCTGGGACTGGTGGGCGATCAACACCAGGATCACAGTCCACGATATTTCCTCGACTCCCCACCTGGCAGAGTGAAGGTAGTTATCCCAGGCATGTATGGGTATTATTATTTTGATCCCCGACTTCTTCTTCTTCTTCACAGCGCGGTGATTCTCCGGAAAGATCGCTCATCCAGCATCGGATGCAGATGGGTGATCAACCATCACGCCGCGCTTTATCTTTGTATACGTTAGCATTAATGTTCACGACTTTACTGGCAAATTAACCAGACGTATAATGATAGGATTTATTCACACTACAGGTCAATGTGAGGCGTATAAACCAAGCCATGACCGTGGTTTTGCGATGAAATCATAGAAAATACATACGTAAATATAAACCATATGAATTGACATTTAGTACATGCACTAAGCCTTTGTGTGAGAACTCCTAGTTATCTGTTGTGTTCGTTCTGCTAATTGCTGCATTGTGTTTGGAACATCTGGTTATCGACCCACTCTGGCGCTGAAGAAATGATATGAGGAGTTTGTGCTGTCTGAAAAACAGAAAACCCACAAGAAAGAAGCTGATCAAGCCTGTCTCTCTGCTTTTGAGACATCTACCACTGGCAGATCTTGGATAGCAACCTAACACAGAATATCTGTAAATACTTACCCATCACCTGAGTAAATGTGGAAATCTTTATATATGCATCAAGTCTCCTGCAGTGTTTTTGGTGAAGTACTTATCGAATCCTCTGGGTTGGTTCCCTACCCAACTTCTAAACACTACAAAAGTCACCAGAGCCATCATCATCATCCATATTACTATATTTTATATACATGTCTTTCTCAATAAATGTTTCTATTTTTCATATTACCATGGCTGGACACTCACCCCAGCCTTCACACACACACACACACGAGCTATGTTAACTCCTTTGCTAACTTTGCTGTACTATGAATGTTGTACTAATGCTTCTTCTAGTTAATTGTGAGACACACTATTAGTTTTTGTTTATTTATGTTCAGATTAGGTTTTAGATTTGTTTACATTTGGTCAGGAACAATTTTGTGTTTTACGTCATTTTTAAATGACTTGCTATCATTTTTGTTTTTTGTAGTACTTCTGCTTAGTGTGTGTTTGGCCTGTATTACGTTTGTTTGGTTTCCGAGCTAATAATGTGGCCTCTGCACAGAACCGGAAAACAAAGGCAATGTATGGATCACGGCTCCCTGCTGTCTCAGGTCCATCAGATGGCTCAAGTTCCTGACATACGAGCGGACGTGGCGAGCCTCTCAGCTGCCGTATCTCTTCGAAGCTGCGGAGAATACGGACTGCCAGGACTACAGTAAATGCGGTACAAACATCAGCGTGAGAGTGGAAGCGTTGGCGCGGACGCTGCGAACATTTTACAAACCATCAATCTTAGCGCTGTCAGCGGCTCTGACTTGCTGCCTGACTGGGAAGATCGCTCTTCAAACGGTGCTTGAAGCGTGATGCTGTTCCTTCAAAGAGCTCTCTCACAACTACTCGTCCATAAAGCCTATGGAAAAATGGATTTCAAAACACTTCAGCATGTTATTCTTTATTAGAAATTCGAGGGTCTTTGTTGGGATTTTGCACCCAGCAAAGTCTCGGAGAACTCGGAGGCAGCCAGGAGACTCCAGGAGGTTTCAGCTCTGGAGATCTAGGCAGTGGATCTGATGGTTTCTCCTACATATTCTTGAGCACATCAATTCTTTTCTTCCTCCACCTGCACTGCTGGCCTTGTAGTGTTGTGCCAATGGTCATTCATAACTTTGCTAATTCTATTATCACATGGCGCTACGTCTTCCTGTAGGCGTTTAATTAGTTTTTATTCTATTCGAGTTCGATCTCTTCCTTAGTTCATTTATCTGGAAAAGAAAACGTGTGGTCGGAGCACCTAATTAGGAGTTTTTGTTTCGGTCTTCTGAACCATTATCACCTCATATATAGGATTAAACATAAAATCAATAGGAGGTGAAGATTGATGTGGTTTGGAATTGGTAAAATGAGAAAAATACTTGTGGGATTTCTGTTTTTTGGTAGAAACACAGTGTATGTTGTATTTAACCTTTGAATACTGTCATCACTTTTATTAAGCAAGATCACAGGATAATTTGATCCACAAGGATATGCATCCAAGTCGGCTCAAGACCAATTCAATTTAAGAAGTGCTTCTAATAGGAGTTATGAAAGGTT
>NC_056704.1:914121-971960 GCF_018831695.1 Puntigrus tetrazona | reverse complement strand
TCAGCATCTTAGGTTGGAGGTGGAAAAACAAACACGTAGCCAGCCTACTTACAACATAGATTTTAATTTTAAAAAAAATAACTAAGAAGAACAGTCAAGTTTTACATTCAGCCCAGAACGGCGTAATAAGATCACAAAGACGTGTGTGTTCATCACTGGGCCATTTTTTCACTGAGCAAAAACGTCCTTTTTGAATTCTGCAGAAATGCATTTGTCTGCGTTTCTAAGAAACTCTGTTCGCCTCCAACCGTGCGTAAATCTCAAAATACATGCTTCCACTTACTGCTAATTATCAGGAAGGAATGTCGTTAGAAAAACTGTATTAGAAGTGTACGGTGCTTCATGCAAGGTACTAATTAGAGACATCTTCATGCATTCTCTACTGAGCAGAACACGGGTCCCAGAAACATTGATATTCTGTTAGTACGCCACTGAACTGTTGGGACTCTCTCCCATCACACACACACACACACACACACACACACACACACAGGACTCAATACATCTATTCAGCCTCAAGACTGCCTTATTATTTTGAAAGAGTCCAAATGTTAATCTCATTAGAACCTTACTGAAATCACAACAAAAACACATATTAAGAACATCAAAGAGAACAAACAGGCTGAGTGTGTCTTTTTGTCTGCTCACAAACCAGAGTAATTAGCGTGGATTACCGTTTGAGTGGAGACGCCGTTATTTGTATTTTTAATTTTCCATCTCTGTACGTGAATGATGCAGCAATCGCATGTCTGTGCTATCCTCCTGTGCATGCTTCCTATAAACAAAGAAAAGCACTGTTAAATGTAACACAGCCCTGTGCTGGTCTGAGTAATGGGAGCTGGGCAGTAAGATGGCTTGAGGAAAGCCCTCAATCGCTGTCATTTGGCTTCTCACGGTGAAAACAATTCGCTGCTTTGGCGCAGCCGTTGAACGTTTTCTAAAGATCAGCGGAAAGTATTATAATGCTAGGTGCCAAGGTCATGGGTTCAGATTGATGTTGAAGGAAGCCGATCGGGTATTTTCTGATTGATTCGGTGAGTCATTAGGCCGTATCCGGACTCATTACTGACTTTTTGACTCATTCGCAAAAGGCATTGTTTGTACTGCAGCTTTGTTTTGGCTAGCCAAGGACAAATAATCAGACAAATACTGTTATTGTTTATTTTTTCTTGCATTTGATCATTTCTTGAACTTTATTAGGGTTGTCCAACAAAATCTTAAAGCTAAAAGTTTTATATATTTAATTTTATTTTGTTGATGCTACTTTAATTATTCAATGATTTATAAAAATATTTATTAATTCTATTATTTAATTAACTGCCTTACGTTGGTCTAAGGATGAATTAACTAAATTTAGTAATTATCTTTAAATTAAGATCTAAATTCAGAAAGTACCTACATATATATATATATATATATATATATATATATATATATATATATATATATATATATATACACATTTATATATATATATATGTATTATTATTATTTTATTTTATTTTTAAATATAACTATTAGTAAAATATAACTATTAAATTACAACCTATATATCTCAATTCCCAGCCATCCTAGGTGTATATGACTTTTATTATTTCAGATGAACACACATTATAATTTGAAAACTATACATTTTTGTTTCTAAAATCCCATCGATTTATGCCCCAAGGCATATAGGTTAGTTTTGTAGGTTAGCATATCACTGATTTATGGAGCTTTTTAAAATAATAACCGTTATCCGAGCATTACCAAGCTCCGAAGAGCCAGAATGCATCTTTTAAAACTCGTGTTCGGTCTGAAAGCAGAAAGTCAAATACACCTAGGATGGCTTGAAAGGGGAAAACATGCTGTCCTTTTTCATTTTTGGCTGAACTGTTCTTTTTTAAATACTTTAGTTTTCTTATATAACATAATTAGGTGAACAAACTATGGTTCAAAAAGAACGTACTGATACTGGATATGAATATATTTGCTAGTACTTAGGAATGTTTAATAACTATGTTTCAAAATACATTTTTATTCATAATATAAAAGTAGCTTATAAACAAGTCAGAATAGAAATAAAATCTCTGATATATATTAGCTTTAAATGTTCAATACTACTAACTTATTTTTACTAAAAACTATATAAGAAGGAGATATCATAAGATAAATTAAACAAAAGCAATAAAAGCATGAAACCTGTTCTATTTTGTAACTCAATGGCAACATTTATGTTTTTAATTATTAAACAGATACGACTTTTAAATATGCTGCTGACTAAAAACAACATAGAGCTGGAAATGAACAAACAAATTAGCAAATTAGTACAAAAAAAGTAAATACTTAATAGCCAGTTCTGATGGTCTCTGCTAATCCCAGCCAGTTTGTTACTGTGTCATCCATTTTCAAGTTGAAATAAAAGAACGCAAAGCAAAACTATACAAGGACAACCAGTTCCACGTTTTCTAATGACGCCAGTTGCACACAAAAAGTAATCAAACACAACCTGACAAAATGTCGAACTAATTTGCTACGATTGGCGCTTCTTTCTTTTGAAGATAAAGTGATCACAGTGCTGTGAGGTTTTGCGTATCTGAAGTCTACCTCACGCTGAGAAGACACAAGTCATCATACGCATGCTCCACTTATGGAGCGAGATCTTCTGCTCGGTTGGTTAATAGCTCTGCACGGAAGAAAAGAGCAGCTGAAATATATCTACAGCCCGATTCAATTCCAGGTCAAGATGCAATACATTACGCTTCGTTTCATCAAATAAGGGCGACCAGATTTGGCTTGATTGCTGTGATTTTCAATTTCTAACAATGGCGTGTGTATTCCGTCCCTAAAAGAAGGTCGACGCGGCTGGGTGAATAATCTCATTCCGTTTCCCAAACATAATCAAAGCGCAATGCAAAGCCAGTAAACAGGCTCCCGGACTCAGAATAAAGGAAAAGCGTGTCTCTGGGTTTTAGCGCGGGCCCGCCCCGTCTCTCTGACCTCTCCCTCAAGACGTCCAGATACTGTGACTTCCATTTCCATTCTAATGAGAGCGGCCGGTGGAGACCAGCCACGGATCCAGAGAGAGGCCTGTGGATGCAATTCAATTCCACCCAGTTGGTTATTAGTCTCAAAGGCACAGCAGATGTGAGCGGCCCAACAACACAGAACTGCATCTGCATTTCTGTAGAGCAGCGGGTGGACAAATAACCACAGCAGAATCGGAGATGTCCGAAAATTAGCATCCTTACTGCCAGTGATGCTTAGTAGTCGTGATCAGTTCTCTGCCTTTTAATTGGGAAAAAAAATGGACTGGCTTCGTCAGTCATTTAAGATCACATGCGTATCAAAGCAGCGCTGTTAATCTTAACACTGGTAAAAATCTTTGAAATAAAAAGCTTAAACAGTAAAAAAGAATACAACCGAAACTCACTAGATTAGAAATGTTTCCTTGCCCACTAAATAAAAATAGCTTTTTTAATTTTAATTAAAATAAGAGCAAAATATAAATATTAAAAAAAGCACATCATTGAATGACCACAGCACATACTGACAATTAAAACTAAAATTGTAAAAATTAAAACCAAATAAATAAAAAAACGACATAAAATTCGATAAATTAAGGAGCAATATTCATTTTTACTTTCTAGCATTAAAAATAAAATTAGATCTAAAAGTATAAAAAGTATTAAAATAAATTCTATTTTGTTTTAAAATTAATATATTTTTATTTTAAAGAAATATTATAAAAAGATTAATACTATAATAGTATATAAATAATACTAAAATAACAATAAACTAAGTTTTATGTAGGATAATTCAGGTTTTAATACATCAACAACTGTTAAAATACATTTAAAAATTGCAATTAAATTTCCCATGTGCCTATCCAGCTTATTGATTGGTTTGCAAATAAATACTTTTTAAATTTATATCATTTTTATATGAAATGACAGTAAATAATTGAATGCATTCAAACATGAAATGTCTGTTACATGGCAAATGAAAATTGGATTTTTGGTGTGAACAAAAAACGTAGCATTACAAATAACATGAGAAAAAGTATCTTCATTCTTAGAGATACAAAACCGGTGAGAGAGGTTTATTTTCAGAGGGTGTCACACCATAGGACACATTGATATGTCAACTATCCATATATGTAAATAATCTCTGAATAATAGATAAAAGCTACATGCTGTATTTAATTTTAAGTTCTCCTAAGTTCTAAAATCTAATCAGACTTTTAACAAACAGCCAAACGACCAATTAGTGGAGTGAGCCAGCATCACAGCAGCAACCATGATATCTCCAGAAGTCCTGAACAGTAAACCTCATCCAGCCTGAAACAGCTTGAATAATATCTTCAATTGCTCGGCATCCAGTGAAAGAGCTGCGGTGGATTGACAGGTGCCGGTGGCAACAGCAGCACAAACATTCAGAGATCTTATTTCAGATACGAGCTGCAGCCAACAACACTGAGGACTGACTCACGGCTCTCTGCTGCACTAGCAGACACATGTGAATGTTATATGATTGACTACACAGGGGAAGCAGAAGAAGAAAAGGTGAAGGAAGGCGGTATACAGATGAGATGGAGATACCTGGGAATATCAGGGGTCTCGAGAAGCAATGACTTTTGCCTAATAAAGCAGTGGACGGCTGCTGGATTTTACTAGTTGAGTTATGTTCATAACTAAGCGAACACGTATTTTGATTATTCAAATTTCTCTCTCAATTATGAATATTTTTTAAAGATATAGATGCCACCTGTACTTAAATGACCTTTTAACGAGATGGTAAAACCAAGTGAATTGAACTACAGATAAGTCGAACAAGGTGTGCATTTTTAGTTATGAAGTGCAAATTATACATTTCATACGGTTTTCTTGTGAGGAACATGATGCAGGGCAACAACTAACTGCTTGTTTATAATATTCAGCATATTGGAAAGAAAATATCTGTTGTAGCCAGCTTTGCCTCACATGTTTATCGTGGATCATATGGTTAAGAAACCAGTTTTAACACCACAAGCAACAATCTGAGTAATTACTGATTTCGGTGTGATATTTATTTTATACAATAGTTCAATACATAACACAATATCAGCGTCTTATATTTTAAACAGAATTTTTGCTACATTTAAGCCAACACAAATACAGCAGAACTGTTTTGCACGTTCTTCCTAAAAGAATCTGAGTTTTGAATGAATCAGGTGAACCAATGAGTCAATGGCCCATTCAGAGAGAGAGAGTCGTTTACTTTTATTTCTAAATGAATCGGGCCATTTGAATTATTAGATTTTACTTACTTTCTTTGGCAGAAGATATTTTGCATGAATGTTGAAACCAAACTGTTTTGAATACCATTGATTTTCATTGTATGAAAAAAAAAACACACAATGAAAATTTTTCTAATGATCATGCACAACAAAAGAAATGGTATGATGGTAAATAAATGATGACAGGATATTCATATTTGGGCAATCTATCCCTTTAATACACATTGAAAGTCATTATTCTCATGCAGTGTTTTATTAAATTGCAAATGAAAATGTAATGCACTCAGCTGCGACAAATTTTAACTATATTTAAATACCAATTCAGACGATGCTTCTGGGGAAAAGACAAAAACATCACGCGGTTCTAACCTAAAAGTTTATTTTTAATAGATTCTATGTTGAGATAGTTGTAAAAATATTTCTTTCCAGAGCTACCAAAGCTATTTTTAATGAAATAACTGATAATTTTGCTAGAGAAGGTTCTCACTGCTGCCTAAATATCTCGATTTTGGACATCTAAAATGGTCTACACTGAGCTCCACTGCAGAACCTCATAAGGTCAAAAATACTTGACCTAGGAACACATAGAACTCAGCTCGATTCATTAGCTTTAGATGGAGAAAAGTTCCTCGAAGATTCAAAGGTCAGGAAATATTCAGGTAGTTTTTAGTTTTTGGTGAACTATGGACTTAAAGTAAAAAGGTTTTCTAAGGGTCAATTATTTAACATATCTACAACAAAAGCTGCATCTGATACCAGTTTTTGGAGTTTCTCTTGACAGACCGGAGAAAGCTCAACTTCAAAGCTGCTCTTTGAAAACTGCAGTGATGGCCGTCAAACTGACTCAGCGACTTAAAACACGCCTGCCCTGTCAAAGACCGAGTACTATTATCTTCAGAATAGAGACATGTCCGTGGCCCAATTTTGCCTGTTTTTCTCTACGCCCACAATGGATGGTGAAAACGGTTTAAATATTGCATAATAAAAAAGCTGAACAAGCGAACATGTGTCCTGTCAAATCTGCTCAGATATTTCCCTGCAAAGCAAGTCTGCAGCCCTCTCTTAATAAAGTCCTTTCTGTGGACTTACAGCTCCATAGATCTAATCTGCGTTTGTGAAGTTCACAAGGCTATAGTAGTGACCAACCAGCATATTAAAATGAACAGGAAAAAAAAATACTTCAAATTGGATCTGACCATTCAGACAAAACATGCACTTTCAAATAAACATTTAATCTGATTTCAAACAATATAGATTTAGTCAACTGAACAATAACATATTGAAACATATATATGGAGTCCTTGCTTCCTGCCACAAATGGGGAAAAAAATGCTATGTGTTCCTCAAATCATCAAATTGGCACTTTGCTGGGTTCATGAATATTAATCAAGATATCTGCGTTTACTCAAATTGATTGCTGAAATCAAAACAGGTCGACAATGCGGGCACGCGAGCCAATAAGATCGTGAGTTCCACCCACTACCAGAGAAACCAGCAGTTATTTTGACCGGAAAATACGAGAATATAGTTTACATGCCAGCGCATCATTATTGCTCGTTACTGGAAAAAAATAACGCTTGGTAGTGATGCTGTTTATTTATATCGGCGTTATTCCCATCGCTGCTGATAATAAAGTCAGTGCTGCTTTGTACATCGTTGCCATGGGAAGCGGCTGTATTAACGCCCAAAGGAAGTGGCATCTAGTGGCAAATAAACTAACTGCATTTTCAGTCAGACCAACATGAAAAGTCCAACGGGCAGATGAAAGTAATGTTTCACTTTGACGTAAACACCGAAACAGACTCGTTTCAATGATTCCGAGTCGACTCTTTTAAGTTTAAAAAGACAGTAACTCTACTTTTTCCCAGAGCTCCTCCAGCTGAGTCGCGGAAGATTAATATACACCCATAAACGTACAACCTTTTTGTACAGACAGAGAGAAATCCCTGACACCTTCTATAATAGAGCACAATCCCTTTCATTTCTTTCCCTCGGCTGTCGATGAGACCTTGAGATATGGCACAACAATCTTTAATAAAAAGCGAAAATCTACGCCGGCTGACAGCTTGCAGACAGATCCCCCCCCGGGCTGATGAGCCGCTGATGGCATGAGAAGGAGACTCTTTCTCTGACAACCTCCCAATTAATGCTCTCCCAGCGTCTTCCCTCTGTCATTCCCGCAGCGTGCTGGCGATGACAGGACCAGAAACACAATGCACGCGTGCTGCAGGAAGGTGGCTTCAAACAAAAGCAGGAAATGACATTTTTAATGCATTCTTTGCTCATCTGAAAAGATCAACGGAGGCTGAACATTGATTGGGCGGTGCATGAGAGTTATACTGATGGATAGTAAACAACACCTCATTTGCATAATATGCTGAAAACGTTTATGCAAAAGATTTCTTTACCTAATTAGATTTCCTTTTGTGTTGCGTTACTTCAGCTGACACAATGGAAGAGTGTTTACTGAGTATCTATTATCTTTAAGGTGGCGTATTGTTGTCACGACCTATAGTGATAATGGACTAGTTTTGTTCAATATATTCATATTTGAGTTTTGGTTGTTGTTTTTCTCGAACTGCTCTTTTTAATAAATTGATTCTGTACTAAAAGTGTTCTACAAAAGTACAGACTGTAAAGAAAGTCGGTGTTTAATGCACTTCAATATTTAAATATTTAATTCACTGTGTTGCCATTTGTCTATAATTATTAGTAGTGAATTTATCATTTATTTTCCTATTCAATTATTATGTCTCCCAAAATGCAAAATAAACCTGTTTTTATTCCTGAGTGTCCTCTACAGTGACATGTATGATGTCCTGTTCCTTAACAAGAAGTCATATTTGGATTGGAATCCTTTTAATATTTTCCTGAGATGTTTCTTTATGACAAACCATAAAATGACAAAATATAATCATATTATTACCAAAGATAATTTGAGCTATTTTTTGAAGACCTAGGAGAAGATGTGGTCACGGTGAAACTTCCAAACATTTGGTATCTCCAGTGAAGCCATTAATAACAATGATTAAAAAGAAATCTAGTTGCTAATAAAATTTAAATAATGGATTTTAAAAAAAAGTAGATTTGTAAATCCAGTGAGAACTGTCTGTCTGAGGGTTTTTCCTCAAACCTGCCAGTTTTATGGAAGCGCTCATGCTTCATGGGGACGGTTGAAGATTTAAGAACAACACACATCCCATTCTCACTTAACAAGTGTGCCTGACATGTGAAGATTCACATCAAACTTTACACCTCTGCAGATAAGAGATGTTCTGGTAGATACGGATACTGAACTCCCCCTGCAGCTCTTACACATGCTTGCATCATCCCATCTCAAGCGCTCGTATTGCTTCTAATTGTTTAAAACAAATAATTTATGACTGGCGGCATTATTGGCTTTTCAGGTCTCAGCACAGAAATCAATACGAAAAGCCTTTGCCATCAATACAACAAAACAACATGCGCCACAGCACACTTCAGACCTTGGGGTTATACTGCCAGTGGAAACAAGGCGCTATAAGACATTATAGACTGTAGTGTACAAACAACAGAAAAAATATCAAACGCATATAGATTTTTTTTCAATATACACTATATGGTCAAACATGTGGACATCCAGTTCCAAAAATGCTTTTGTATTTGTTTAACTGGCGTAGAAACGATTTTCACTTATAAAATAGCTTGTGATTCAAACAAAAACCACACGCTGACTTAAACATGAAGTAGAAAACGATTCCTTGCCAACTCCACCCGAGGTTAAAAATGGTTTGATCTGACGTTTGGAGCCATATTACAGGCGTGTATGACTTTCGGCATTATTTTAGTTTAACACAGATATTAGTACAATCTTTTAACTTTACTTTTTTATCCGTTTACTTAAGACACCTTTAAGACATCTTGAGTTACATACATGCAAACTCTTTAAGGCATATATTGGCGCACAAAGATAGCTGAAGTCAACAAATTTAAAATAAGATGATGCAGCGGTCTCTCTGAAGTCATTTTTACCCCTCCATCTTAAATAAATTCCTCAATAAATATTAACCCGTCTTTCATCATTCATCTTTATTTGACTATTTGTCTTTATTTAGAAAACAGTACTAACTCAATCACGGACGTTTCTGCAATTTGGTTGATTTGGCACATATTTTCTTGTAAAACATGGAATCTTTGTTTTATTTACAAATTCAAACCAAATAAAAAAAAAGGCATGTATGTAGAGCTTTTTCTTATCAATGCATTTCCAAAAAATATCATCTGTGTTCTGATAGGCACCATACGTATACGTGATGCATACCGTTCTCAACCATTAAAAATCTACTGCAGGACAATGCAATACAGCGCGCTGAACTCAAGCCATATCTCTGCTATTATAAGAGCAAAAACGTCTGTACCAGAATAAAGCTGGCGTAAAATCCTCTTCTGAGATAGCATCTTACTGCATGAAATCACCCACCCAAAGAAACTTCCAGCGGGAGAAAAAGCGATCTCACTACAGTGCCAAGGTCCTGATGTGATTTTACCCAGTGTAACGCGGACATCTCCCGTGTAATTTTGTCAAAACTCGGCAAGGTAACATCTTCTTCCACGCTTAAGTGGATAATGGATACAGAAGGTAATGTTGTCTCCTGAAATTGGAATCAGCTTGAAATCATTTCTGACAGCTCGGCTTTTGTTGTGGCAAATCGCTACCCAAATTACCCTTCACTTTACGGCATCAGCGTCCAGCGGGGCCCCCGATTGGCGGACGCCGCTGAAAGAGCCGTTTATGCACGCGGGCTGAGCGAAATAAGCCGCAGTTTTGCTTCACCCAGCCGTGCAGATGTGCTGTTTTAACTGAGGCGCCGCAGCTGCTCATTAAGAAAAAGCCTCCATTGATGCGCGGCGCGCACCTGAAAGATGCAAACCGAACGAGAGAGGGCGCGCAAATGCTGTGTGGACACGGCTCTTTGAGCAGGCAGAAACACAAAACAAACACACACCCTCCGGTCAGACCGGTGAAGGTTCGCTTACGAACGGCAGATCTGAAGCATGTAATGATCCTTTTGGATGCTCAAAGGTATAAAAACGGATCTGTGAAGACTGTCGGCGTTGTTCTGTTTGATCAAACTAAACATCATTACCACGACTGATCGTAAGTAAGCGGCTGAATTAGTTGCTGTGTACACAATATGACATTGGATCAATTAAAGCAAGCCCGTATAGGTTTTGTATTAAACTAAGTGAGAACAGATGCCTTTAAAGGCTTATTCAAATGGATTAAAAACTGACAAACATCTGCCATCAAATGAAGGACTTGGTTCTGGTGTATATAGTCAGAATATTTGGTTTAACCCGCTACTCAGATTGACTTTTGCAGCTCTATACAGCCTACTACTGTTTGCACTAGTTTTGCACACTTGGTTTTGCACTCTACTTCCTTGCTGTTTGCACTAGTCTGTGACTTCATGTAGCTTTGCACTTTATGCGGCATAGGCTATATGTAAGACCTCAAAGAGCCTATAGGATTTTCCAGACCCAGCAACCTCAAATTCAAGCACTATAATGTGAGGGACACATTTTAAGCGTAAACAAGGTTTTAGAGCGGTTACCATGTAAGATGCATTGTAACACTGTAACACTGTAACTTTTTCATTTACTTGTTTTTGTCCATGACAGAGATGCTATTCGTCGTATTTCTGTCTAGCAAAAAATGAAGGATATTCAGTACATACTGTATTCTAAAATATCTATGTATTAACTTTAGCACAGCTAAATGCTTTTTTCTTGCCTCGTGGGTTTACGTTGTTACATGTAATGTTACATGTTACATGCAATTCAGCGTTACATCCTTTGGCTCTATGGTGAACCAAATATTTTGAAACTTGCATTTTCCAGGCCTCATTTATAAAATGTTCATATGCTCCGATTTGATCGTGCACTTAAATCCACAACAAGGCTAATATTTATATTAGTCGTGGGCAACAGTGTAACGCCAGGGCCTGAGCAGACGTATGCACTTTTTATTGTCGGAGTACTGCAGGTTTTTGATGTTTGATGCATGCTCCCTGTTCTAAATTATGATGACTGGGGATATTTCATGTGTTAATGACATTAAGAGTCGTTTACAAGGCAGAGAGCCGAAACCCTTTATGTGCCCTCCAGTTCGAGATCATTTGCTATTCATAGATTTGACATCTGAAAGAGAAGCGTACACAGGATTTCTGTTCGTACGTTCATTCTGTGAATCACACGTACGCATGTTCGAGAAATGGTTGACTTTAGGATGGTTTCTCTGCGCACCATTTTATAACGATGTCACATTTCAGCAGCTTCAGCCTATTTTTGCAAATGTCTGTGAAACATTGAGACGCCACATAATCACAGCATAATCGCAATCATAGTAGTTTTGAGCATGCGTGAACATCATGGCACGTACATCACAAAGTAACGCAAATCGAGCGAGCTATAGTAGGCACAGCCCATGAAGTGTTAGGGGAATAATATGGAATTTTTTTGCACAAAATAAATTCAAACACTTTCAAGGACCCGTATCTGTGTTTACTTTCAAAAACTTTCCAGGGCCTTGATTTTTTTTTTTTTTTTTTTTTTTTTACAAACTTTCAAGGATTGCAATGACCCGTGGGAACACCGCTTGAATTAAAATATGTACAGGTGAGCAGATCTTATGAGTCCAGGTTTTGCCATTTCAGTAGCTTGCTTACAGCCTGGCAATCCATTAGTAATCCAGCTCAAATAATCCAAAATCCTTCAAATTATCCGGTTGAACTCCATTATAGACCTAAATCTGGTTGAAAGCTGAAAAGAGTAATTAAACCATAAGCAGAATCAGTGGGGACCAGCAGGTTTTTTTAGGGCCAGTAAAAATATTAGGGTCTAAATCCAACATTTTTTGGTGTCACTATTAAGCATATCACGTTATACTCAAAACTTCAGTATTACTATTCTCTGTATAGAGCAAAATAGTACCATCAACTTTATTTGAAGTAATGGTAAACAAGGATCTATAGATGTTTAAGTGAGTGGCACTCACCTGTCACTTGTAATAAAGTCCATGCGTCTGTCACTCCATGTCGCTTTACTCGTATTAAAAAGTAAACACTGTCAACAACAACAACAACAACAACAAAAACGTGTGATCAGTGCTAGCTGTTAGCCATCATAGCACTCGGTTGCAATCTTTGAAATGGCCCATAAAAACTTCGCTGTTCTCCCTGATTAAAGGGGCGGTCCATCGCCGAGTGACGCAGGATCCAGAGGGCGGGCTGTCACTGAACGTCAAGCGTTGATTGGCTGATTTTGTCACTAACGCTCGTAATCAGGTTTTTACAAACGGATATCTTTTGTGAACGGAAACTTTCGAGTCTCGTTTTTACATTTTAACAGTGAATTAGAATAATAAGGCGCTACCAAGCAAATGGAAATTATTAAATCAACATTTAATCTCCATCTGAAGCGGCTTTTAGATGCGTTTGCACGCTGTTTAATGCAAGACAATGAATCTAACTGTAATTACAAAATACATAAATAATGTTTTGATATATTAAACGTGAAACTAAATACTGATATTTAAAGTGATTCACATAAAAAAGTGGAAAAAGTGAACTTCATTAGGGGGTGGAAAACAACTTAATAAGTGAATCATTGTGATTGAATCGAATCATTTAATCGGTTGATTCATTCAGAAGCGAAACACCGTCATATTCATAACAGCGCTGTGGCATCATTTTTTTCGTCGAAACTGAGCAAAAACCGGCAATAATGTCTCTTAATTAACCTTTTTTGTTTATTGAGCTGTTGTAAGACATCAATATTACGTTTGTAATCAAGTTAATTTGTGGACATAAATGGCACTCCTCATTGATTCAAAGTGGTTTAAATGTCTTGAATTTGTGATCATTCTAAATGTATTTTAATAAATAGAATCACACAGTGAAAGAACACGCTGCAAATGCACACGCACTACGTAATGTCCTTCAACAAGATCTCAAAAATACATTTGTTTATTGGTTTCACATGAGCCCCACTTGAATGAGCTCATATTGATCTCATATGGTTTTCTAAATGCTCCATAAATAGTATAAAACAAAATACAGTACAGTACAGTACATTATTTTGTTTAATTGCCGTAATCTCATGAGAGTAAAGATTACATTTTCTATCTAAAATACCAATACTGAGTTCAGTCAGCTGACCTGTTTTTTCATCAGATTTGTGATCTGTGACGTTGATGTAATGTGTAACTCACCAAAACCAGGTTTAAAGACCGCCAACCCAACACAAAACACCTACCTGTAAAGACGTCTCGTGCAATTATTTGGCCTGAGCTTTCATATGGGACAGTACTGTAATCATGTCACCACCATCACAGCATCATGAGGTAGATAATTGCTTAAAGACAACCTATAAATTAATGTAATATCTTGCTAACAATGAGAGTGAAGCTAAGAAGAATTGTTTAAGCTTTCGCAAGGTGAATAAATCCCAGAACTTGCCGGCTGAAACCATCACAGATGAACACTGAACCTCATTTCCACTCAGTTTCAGTTGGTTGGCCATTTTAATAATTTCCTGAGTAAACAATGTCTAATAAATTGTTATTTTGTTTGTGGCGTCCATCATCA
The DNA here is from genome assembly GCF_018831695.1 of Puntigrus tetrazona. NCBI lineage: Eukaryota > Metazoa > Chordata > Actinopteri > Cypriniformes > Cyprinidae > Puntigrus > Puntigrus tetrazona. The sequence continues at coordinate 958,076 of NC_056704.1, read as the reverse complement.
TCATCACACACACACACACACACACACACACACACACACACACATAAAAAATTTTGAAAGATAGTTCTCACAGTTGGCCGTAATAGTTGAAGCACCAATCACACAGTTTTTAAAGAAACATTAAATAAATAATAATTGAGTTTTGCTAAATTGAACAGTTTACGAAAATTGAAGAGATAATATAAAATTAGGCTTATTTTGTCTGTGGTCAAATTTGATATATTACCCGTTCTCGTGAAAGTGCGTATAAGTAGTTTGCCAAATAAAAACGAAAATGCAAATGCAAAAATGGACTATGATGTGTATATATGCGATAGGATTAGGGTTAAGGTTAGGGTAGTTGCGTATCACCCTTTATCTCCCAATAAAATAAGATTAAATTGTAGAAACAAAGCCCTGCCATTTTTATTGTAAGAAGCAAATCATGAAATACAATGTAATACAGTGACGAAATGAAATCAAAACCTGATGAATCATATTTTATTAACATGTAAAATTACATATGCAAACCAGTAAACGTATAAACAGCATAAAAGTTATGTTTACTTCATAAGAAGCACAGAAATCACAGCAAACAGGCACATGAACCATAACCTATATTTGTACAACTACACTAAAAGTCCTTGTATGAACTTGTATGAAATATCAATCAGACGGCGACAGTTTTGCAAAGTTTTGATCATGCGGATCATTTAGAGACCTGAGAAATGTAAGCATCAGATAGGATACAGTAGGCTTAAAAAGGGCTTACTCATATCTCTTTCTAAAGCAAAATATGATGTCTCAGTGGGGTGGTTGTTAGCAATCTGAAAACCCACAGTGGCAATCAAAGGGGATGGTTTTGCTTAATGACATACTTAATGATGTGAGCTATATGCACTCCACTTCTCCTCATCTCTCACACTGGCACCTTCACGTCTCTCTGAGCTCTGAGCCGTTCTACAGCAGCGTCCCCCGGAGAGACATATGTGGAACGGCATCGCTTAACGGCCTACTGTGGCTCTCCTGTAAGAAAATCCTATAAAACAAGTTCAGCGTGGCACAGAAAGAGTCACGCTATCTGTTATCTTAATGAGAAGCAACCAGACTGGTTTCAGTTCACACTGCAGGCCAAGCTCATTCATTCCGCATCTATTTGCATAAGGAATAGAGAACAGGGAGAAATTAGTTCACATGTGCTGAGTCAAATCCTCTCGCCGTCGTTCCTCTCAGGAATCTCTTCTTGTTTCAGTAACCGTTAATGCTTTCACGCGCTCCTACTTTACTCCTTTACTGTTAAAAATAAATGTATATGCGTATACGAATCAGAAAGGCAGGGGTGAGATGCGGGTCACATACCTGAATCTGAGAAATTATTCATCTAGACCTTTAAGTGCTGTTTATATTAGCTTTCAAATACAGATGAGACTGAGAAACTCCTTTCAGATCATCCTACCCGTGAACTCTTTCAGGGTTAAAGCGTGGCTCGTTAATATTAATGCTGTAATGTGGCTGGACACTCAAGAATGGTAGCGGAACAACATCGGCATGATTAATATCCACGAGCTTATGATTTATTCGCATCCTGCGCCTGTCCATCTGCTCCCAACCAACCAATCGGGTATGATCTGGACTGACACGATGGACTCTGATTGGCTGCTTCTGTCGTTTTCATTGCTCATCTGCAATATAACTCTAATCTGAAAAGTCTTAACAACATTTCAGACTTTCCCAGTTCTAAATGGCATTATAAAGTCCTCTGCCATATTTTTGGTGAATTTAATATTCTGGGGGAAAACTTAGCTATTCAAGAAATGACATTTATAGAGAACGAGCACAGGATAAAATAATATCATTAATGTCAGCCTGCTCTTATCAAACCAGAAGAAGTAAAAGCCTGGGAGGAAAAAATACACATATGCTGTAAGTTAAATACAAAACCAGTGTTTACTGAGTATTATGTAATTAAACATCAATTAATGTGCTTGTTTTTTCAAACAGAAAATAAGACGCAGATAAAAATAAGTCCTGAAAGAACAAGCAGATTTGAGTGTTTAGTAGTTGTGTTCATAGTTTACTGATTGTATGGCATTCGTTCTTCATTTGAATGAAGCTGCTATTGACTGACACTTCCTCTAATTTGCACACAATCGGTTCTGACACACACAGCATGAGATTGCTTGGAATTATTACTCTTACTTTTCATCCAAACCTAGCACAGCACATTTTGTATACTATATGTGGAAGCGCATTACGCTTTGTGCCGGGAGGAAAGAGGCGCAGGCACAGAAATGCAGGTGAAAAGGACGTTACCTGGAAGTAACCATTATTGGGTTTAACTCTGGGAATTTAAATGCGGTGGTGAATGTGAGATAAGTCTTAGGAGTTTGACTGTGTGTCCTCTGGGACCGAAGACAGAGAAAGCCAGGTTTGGTGTCCGGAGGGATGTAGTGACCAGAGGGAGAAACGGAGGAAAGCGTTTCCTTGGAAACACCAGTTTTCCAGGGTTCAAGAAGAACACAGTGGAGATCACGTTCACCTTTCTGACCTGAGTTTGGTCACATCTTCTCTATTGAAAAAAAAAAAGTACACGTAGAGAGAGGGTTCAGATTGTCTTCTAAAATGAGCATTTTTCTCAGGCTCCTATAGGTTCCGTTTTTTTTTATTCCATGGCAATGAAAAGAACCTATTCGTTGTCATTAAAGTGAAATCACTGAAACTATAGGAGACTGAGAAAAATGCTCATTTTAGAAGAAAATGGGAATATTTATATATATTTAATATATAATGGGAATATTTATTATTTATGTACATACATTGTCTAAATTTAAGATCTATATACATTTGAGTTACCCCTCCATGTAAAATGTTTAACATAAACCAACACTGTCTCATGAATATTTCATACATATTTTACAAGATGGCTAATGTGTACAACCTCACTCATTAGGTTTTAGGTGTCGATTTCAGGGTTAGGTGTAGGTTATTCGTACAAATTCATATGAGTTGGCCACCTTGTAAAATATGTACGAAATTCTCTGATTGGACTGAAAATTAATGTTATGTATATATTTAATCATATGTAAAATAAATGGTAAGAGGGGAAAGATTTTTGTGATAGCCTACTAATAAACCCAGTGTCTTAAGTACACCATGACCAGGTTAATAAACCTATTTACCATTAAAAAATATATATATTTATTATAATCTTATACTTCTTTCACAGCTACCTATATTTTCAGCATGTTTATACTGTTTAAAATAATAGATTTCCCTTAGCCTCTAGCTCTAGGTTAATTTAATGAAGCAACTTTATAAAATACATTATAAAATACAATTAAATAAACTTCAATTTTACATAAAAAATGTTCTATTGCACACATTTTAACTAGCTGATTATTGCTTTAAAGCTAGCCATATTTTAACAATTCTAACAGTTTTTAAAATGATTTATGCTGATTCTAAGCTTGTTCAAAAAATGCTTTTCGAAAATATGAATAAATATGCAATGACATTTTTTTTTTCGTTTTGAGTGCAGACGTTTTGCCTGATTCATTTATGCACGATTCATTTGCCTGATTCATTTATGCATGGAAGGTTTGGCTTTGAAATGTCAGATTAAAATGATTCTGACGGCCTTTTCCACACTCCAAACTATGCTGGGAGCATGCACGTTGGGTAAACAGGTACAAAACTCCATGAAAATGGCAAAACCAAAAAGCAAAAGCGGATAAGGGATACAGCTTTAGCTACTGAACACGCTCACATCAATACAGTGCAATTTTGGTCATGCTGAACAACAATAATTAATTCATTTGCATTATTGTAAAACACAATAGGTAGAAAATGTCATTTCTTGTCGCCGTAATTACGACAGCGTTGTTTTCGCCACAGCTCCAAAGCCTCAAAAATAACACAAAACTGCATAAGCCTTGACATTTTAATTTATTCAGTTAAAGCTGCACAATCCAAAGGGATTTTTTTTATGTATGCAATTTAAATAGCCTACATGAATTCAGAATTTAGTTTTTTTTTTGAGTGCAGAGGTGGGATGAGAAGGTGCACACATTAGCAAACACACTAGGGACGATGCTGATTTTCAGCTCCTCGCCACAACATTCAGAAAATCAATTAATTGCTGTCCATGGGATACTAGACTTCTTAAAGCAAGGAAAGCACACTGACGAGTGCGTGCCAAAAAATACAGCAAACAGATAAAGGAAAAGACAGATTTCTTACGTAATAATTAAATCATTAAAAGCAATCTGCGGGCCCCGCTTGGGTAAAAAGGGCCCCTGACAGAGTGGTCTGTGAAATCTGTGATTTTTATCTCTGGGGGAGGCAGTGAAAGGGTTTGATTGTGCCATCACACTGTGCTGAGAGAATACAGAGCTCTGTGTGGGTGAGACGGGCCCTGATCTTACACACTTTTCCCCGGTGATTTTTCCAGTCGTAGGAAGAACGCGAGAGCAAAAGGTTTTTCAAGCTGTCTGTTCCGTTCCCGTCTCTCATGTCCCACAATCCGCCCACCTTTCCCGTCTTCTTCTGTCGCTCACCGGTGACAGATCAGCCGTGACCTCGGCGTATGAATACCGAGCGAAACGACAAGCTCAAATTCACATGTACCCGGTAATTGTTTTCCATCCGACCCGCCGCTTCCTTTTCGGCACGCGCGGAAAGCGTAACCAAATTTGCTTTTCCATTTGGTGAGACATTATGAATGGATGACTTTAATTATTTCCTATCTGGATCAGTTAAGCACGTTGAACCCCGGCTGCGGGTTCGCGGAAGTGACAGAATCCGGCGAAAGCGCCATTATCGGGTCGTGTCGGCTCTTAGCTTTAGCACGCATTAGAATAAGTGTGAGCGCCTGTTGCACGAGAGATAATGAAGTTGACGCTAGGAGACAGAGCACTTGTGGAGCTCGAGGAAGACGCCCTACGCCGTGTTCCGCTCGCTTATCGAGAGCGTTATCCGAATGTCTGCAATCTCATTCGGCAATGAAAGAGGCAAATCTCTGACATATAGTTCTTCGAGTCATTCCCGCTAGGTAACCATTTCCATGTCTGGATGGTGCCTATCAGCTGGGAAGTGCAGATTTCTGCTCGAGTTCCTCTCTAACTTGGCTATTTGAATGCATTCTTTGGTGCTTGTTTCGTACGGCTTGACTGATTTCGATTGAAGGAATAGGCCTGGTTCCCTCCAAAATGTAAGATTTGTCATTTTTTGGTTTCAAACCTGAATGCCATTATTTTGGCGAAACACAAAATAACAGATATTCTTTTCCATAAATACACACACACACCCATCACATCTGTCAGACAGAAAAGGAAAAATGTAATCCCGACCACAAAAAGTGTTCATAAGGGTCATGTTTTTTTTTTCACCTGATCAAATCTAAATACATAAGCTTTCCAGTGGTGCAAGGTTTGTTAGGATGGGACGATAAACTATTTGAAAATCTGGAATCTGAGAATGCAAAAAAAATCCAAATATTGAGAAAATCACATTTAAAGCTGTCTAAAAGAAGTCCATGGCGATGCATATTACTAATCAAAATTAGGATTCAAGTCATAGGACTTGAAAAAACTTGGACTTGACATAAGACTTCACAAAAGTTAGGACTAGGTTTTGAGTCAAAGATTAAAGGGGTTTGTTTCATTAGAGATTTTCACAGAAATCTTTTATAGCATTTGCTCAGCAATGAGTGCTCTGCAGCGAATGGGTGCCGTCAGAAAGAGTCCAAACCGCTGCTAAAAACCAAATAATCCACACCACTGGAGAAAGCCATAGTTTGCATAGATGACTCCTATTCATGTTATGTATTAATAGGTTATATATTTAAAGATAAATTTATTCCAGAACTCAGCTTTTTTGATTCACAAGATGTTAAATAATGTGGATTATTGTGATGTTTTTATCAGCTCTCATTCTGACGGCACCCATTTACTGAGCATCCATTGCTGAGCAAGTGACATGAAACTAGCTTTCCCATGAAGAAACAAACTCATCAACATATAGGCCTACACAAATAATAATTAGTGGGTGAAATAACAACCTCACCGCCTCCTCGTACTGCAGTACTCAAAATAATCCGTGTGTTTGTGTTGAACTTCACAAAATAGCACCGATTCGATATTATTCTTGCAAGCCAAAATGCAGCTAAAAGCAATATAATCTAATTCTGTTCCAAGTGAACAAAGGACTTCAACATGACGGAATGCATTTGGCGAACAACAAATGGAAGAGAACAGAAAATTGAAATAAAATATATAAAACATAGCATCTTTCTTCCATGATTACTGTATGTCTGAGAACAACAGTTGGCTTGATGAATAATTGAATACATGAGGTCTCAGTACACGTGAGAAGGTGAAAAATGCATGCACAAGACGTAAAGAGAGCTGGCTAAACAGGATGTTTAACATGATAGTCGTACAATCTTTCGAGCTGACACAGGTCTAACATTTGACGCATGCAGCTAAAACGTGCAGCAAAAAGTGCTTACCGCTTTGCATTGTGCTTACAAAAATAGTTATTATAATTCTGCCGTTATTTACCATTCTTCGGCAGTTCTGATGATTTTTTCAGTCCCTTGCTTACAACAGCAAATTAGGATATACATGCATAAATGAAGAAAAAACACTGAGAAGAATATTGGTCTCTTTTGACCTCCCGCATCTATGAAAGACTGCAATAGTTTGGCCTTTGCGCTAATCGTGTCCTTTGCGAACCGTTTTTCATCTGCATCGAAACTGCGCGGCCTTCGAGGGCTCATTATTGTCCCCGATACGTTCGCTTCATTTGCATTTAAAGCAGTTCTTTTCAGCACGCTTCTCTTGAACGGGCCCAAAATATTTAAAGTACATCCTAATATCGGAAATATGAGGACATGCATTGTTAACTAAAAGCTCGCTGAGTAGGACACAAGCCCAAAGCTCTTAACCGTCCTCAATATCCAATGAAGAAATAGGTCTATTACTTTCTTTCCAGTAGTGACATTTACTATGTATCAAATGCGGGCCCTCATTCACTGCCTCCCCTACAGAGCAAATCCATTTCCTCCTATGATTAATTTCATTGTTGCAGGAGATATTATTATTCTCCTATTCTGCTCAGGCTGGGTCCGGGGCTCGGGCTTGATTTGTAATTCTGCTTGGGTTTCGCTGTTGTTAGGAAGCACATGCTCACCGGGGCTACACGGTAATAAGATTCCGGGCACTCGTTTCTCCCGTCAGAACCCAAAACATCATTCCAAAGCCAGGTTATTATGGCAACACAATGCCCTGCCGGATAGAGGGTCGCAGTGGATTATTGCACAATTACAACGGTGGAAAATTAGAACGTATCAAACCTGGAACATTACAGTCCAAAGCACACAGGTAATCATCATTTACACTGATTATGAATGAGCCGTTTCACCAAAATAATGGTCAGTGTCTTCGATTCACGTACGGGTGAACGCCCACGGATTTGCACGATGATAATCTTGTCACGTCTTAATTATTGTTATATTTTTGATCTCGGGGAAGGACCAGCTTGCTAAATAATTAGCGCTGTTTCGTTGCTGCCGTCGCACGCTCGTGAAATGATTCACTGCGATTCATTCAGCAATGTGAAATTAGTGAAATTGAGGCATTTCAGAGTGAACATTTTACACCGGTTTTGGCAATGACGATGATGTGGATAGCAGTAACTTCATTTTATATAGTTTGTGAACTAAAATGCAACTACAGCCAACGATAAATCAAAAAAGCAATACAAAAGTCGACAAAAAATAAAAAGGATTTAAATGACTTAAGAGACAAAGAAAACCTTAGCAACCAGATAGAACACTCTACTAATGCAATACATTAGCAAACATCAAGAAATACCATAGCAACTAACTGGCAAAGCCCTAGCAACCACAACCAGATAGCTCATGGTAGCCATTGACTTCAGTGGCTACCAGCAACTGTTTGGCTGGCGTCATTCTCAAAACATCGTCTTTTGCGTTCAACTGAAATACAGCTTTAGAACAACGTGAGTTCACTTCTGAGCGAACTGCCCCTTTAAACCCAACGCAGAGAAGATCCTTTTGTCTTTAATTAAGACCCGTTAAGGAAAGACGTTCGAGCGAAGCACAATATCTAAAGAGCTGAAGACTTCTGCTTTGCATTCATCCTCGTCGTTCTCCTGCAGAGGTGCGGTAAACATCTGTCCGAGCTGAAGTATTGGCTGATGGAAAGTGCTTCCTGGAGATTGGACTGATAAGCGCGGCGGCGTCTGGCTGTCATAGCTGAGGCAGGCTTGTTAGGGCTCAGACCTGAGAGGTCTAAACGGTCCCACTTTCAATTTCCTGCTCCAGTGACCCCTGCTTTCTCACAGCAGTTCCGCCTTTCTTCTCTAGGGGGGTTTGTGTGCATCGGACCGTCCACCATCTGCTTACTGCGACATATAGCTTTACTATTCAGTCTACACACTGTTCTTCTAAATGGTATGTCCCGTACAGAATTGACACACAGTACTTTTCACACACATGGAGGAGATTAACAGTGTTTAATATAGCGCTGACAAAGATTAATTGACTAATCACACCCAAAATAAAAGTTTTTGTAAACATAACATATGTGTGTGTGCCGTGTATATTTATTACGGATATAAAAACACACACACATGCATTTATATATTTAAGAAACAAATGTTATGTTCATGTATTTATACATCAAATAAATTAGATATATTAATATATACATTTAAATACATGTAAAAACTGTAAAATTTAAATATGTACTGTATATTTAAGAAACCTTTAAATATACAGTAAATATACAAAGTACACACATATATAATATAAAAAAAAAAACATTTATTTTGAATGCGATTCATTGTGAGTAATTGTTGCCCAACACTAGTTTAATAATATCTATATGAAGATTTTGGTGTAGTAATATATGTAACAACAATATATGGCCACATTACATTTTTTCTTTATATATGCAAGTATTAAAATGAAATATATACACAATTAGTTAAATATACGTTATACATATATGTTCCAATATACGAACCTGTTCCTATTGATTTTTTTATATAGGTCAATTTATATGTACTATATAAGGTTTTGTATATTATTATATTATATTGGGTTTTTGAAATATGTTGCGATGTTTCCGGTTTAAAGCAATTACATTTATATGTGTTATTGTAATTTTACTGTATCTCTGTATTTCTGTTTTTTTGTTTATGTGGAGGCTCTAAATAAGCTCTTTTGGGTTTTCTGCCTTTCCCTGCACAATACATTGGATTGGACCGCTTTATGTTTTATTTAGTTCTTTTTATCCTAACAGAAAATAAACTAAACCAATAACTAAACTAAATTAAATTACATGTAACTTTAAAAAATGTATATACGTGTTATGTATATTATATTTTATATACGCATATATTACACTTTTGTATGCCTTGTGTCACGTTACATTTTTGCTTTGGAAGAAACAGCTGTATTTTAAATTCTATGTTAAATAAAATGCCATTCTTACTGCAGAAATAGTAAGATGTGTACGTTAGTGTGCTACGCAGTAAATAATTCGCAACCATAATCATGTCTATTCTAAACAATTTGTAGTCATAATGACATGTAATGCTCTTAGAGTGGATTCTAATGAACTCCCTTTGGAAAAAGGCTGATAGGAAGTACTTAACTCATTCTAATGGATGTTTGACGTGGTTGTATTACGGAGAGATTGTCTTATTGAAGACAGAGAGGTACAACAACTGTAGACTTTACTGCTTATGCGTGACGTGTTGTTCGTCTCGCATCGTCTTGCAGTTTTTGTATTTTTTTGCGAGCGTTGTTGAGCCCAGGTGGTTCGTTAACCTTACCTGACCTCCACGCAGGTGTTGCATTGAATATTTACCATTAACATGGAACGATACACTCACGCAGGATTACATCACTTTCTGTCCCAAAAAAACACACAGCGGGTGTAAAACAACAACTCGTACATATTTGAGTCTGCACTGTGTAACTGAATAGAAAAGTGGATAAAGTTTGAGTCCCGAGTATATCAATACATATATATAAATGCAGAGTAATATAACTGTGTTGCTGCTGGATATAACATTTCATAAGAGCTACCATCAAGAACTGCAATACGGCATTCGTGTTTTCTCAAATTACCCTAAAACTATGTTTGGAGAGTGTTTCCTAAAAATGTGATCAAGGGAAAAATAACGTTGTCTTTGGCTTTAAAAAGGCGTATCATTGGTATCATTAAGATTTAATTACAACAATGCAATATAAGTATGTTCATAGCCTAAAAGCAAAGGAAATGTGTACGTCAACATGGAAACACTAAATCCCAGAGGGTTAAAAACACACGAGATCGTGTCACACGTGATGCGGTGGAGGTGGTTCTGTATACAGTATATATGCATGTACTTCTTTGAGATACAACGATTTAAAACCGGATGGCTGGGTTTCCATTTTTGAATTTTGTCAATACATCATGCATGAGGCATATACGCCAGCCAAGCAGAAAGCATTTGCACTTTCAGCGCTTCCTTCATTGCTCATTGTTATCATCTTCAAACATACGGGAACATCGGTCTCAGCGCCGCCGTTTCTCCTGTATCTCACATTCAAATGATTCTGTGAACACGTTTTATCTCTGTCAGCCTTGAAATTCAAAGGTAATGACTTTTAAAAACATTAAAGCAATATTGCTGAAGCTACTGTACAAGGCACAGCCGGAAAAAGAAACAAAGGCTTTTCCGAATGTCAAAATGTAGTAAGGAAAACCTAAAACTTGAGCAAATTCATAGAAATGCCCAACAGATGCCATTTTTTTAACGAATTGTTGGAAGATAAAATAAGGTGTAAATCTCAGCAATAATTAGACATTAATATGTTGGTTTCAAACATCTAGTTCAAACTAGTTGATCTTCAAGCTATTATTTTGGGTTATTCGTGACGGCACCAGTAACTGTTTAATGAAGATAAATACATTTAAATGAAACTGAAAGCCTAATTACCAAAAAATCTACACATGTATTTACTTTCTGATAAAACGCCTCTAGGCTTTACCCCATTTATCGCAATATGGGGTAATGGATCTTTTTATTTTTAAATCTATAACAATAAAATGTTAGTTTGTTTAGTAGTCAAGACTTTAAAGGAATAGTTCACCCAAAAATGACTTTCTTCTTTCAGACAAACACAGTCTTGAGTTTTCGAAAAATGCATCCTTGCTCTTCTAAGTTTGTTAATGCGGGTGGATAGCGGCCATTATTTTTAAGTATATCCTCAAGTACTGCGACGCAAAACCACCCTATACGCCTTCGGGGGGTTATCGCATGTCCTCTGAAGCAGGCCGATGGGTTTTTGTACGTATAGTTTTTGTACGTATAGTTTTTGTACGCGATGGCCGCCATCCACCAGCATTACCAACCTTGAAAGAGCCAGGATGCATTTTTAATAAACTTCAACTGTGTTCGTCTGAAAGAAGTCATATGCACCTAAGACGGCTTGGGGGTGAGCAGTTTATGGTGTAATATTCACTTTTAGATGAACTATATCGTTAAGGTTTGTGTCTATACAGAAATATTCACTAAAAAGTTAAAGTGTGACGATTAATCCAGCTCACCTCCTCCTCTATTTGGAAAGTATTTAAATAAGAGTCAGATATATTATAATGGCAGTAGTAATTAGGATGTAAATGTAAGTAATCACCTGCATCGCTGTTGATAAAACTACTGCGCGTGATGAAGACGAGCAGCAGCGCGCACGCGCAGAGAGTCACGTGTCCAGTCAGCTGCGCTCTGAGGATGTAAACACAGAGCACGTGTCCGATCAATAAGCGCTGGACCTTGGTCGTTCAGTTAGTTGTTAGTTTGCCTGCACGTTTGTCCTGCTGCAGACGCTTCAATGGCGCCGTTAAAGTTTTGTGCCAACATTTCCTGGCTCTTCACGGAGCTACCGGAGATCACGCAGCGGATGCGCGGCGCGGCGCGTGCGGGGTTCCGCGCGGTCGAGGCGGCCTGGCTCTACAGCTCTGACCTGAAAGAGTTAAAAACCGTGCAAGATGAAACGGGACTCGAATTCGCGCTCATAAACACCCCCCCGGGTAAGACAGAGACACAGACACCGACGGACATTAAAGCCATTGGGAAACTGCAGATGCAGTGGGATAATGAGTCGTGTTGTGTAACCCGTCAGCTCGCAGTTAAAGGTCTCCAAAGGGTGTTTGTCATAGTCAGGAATAGAATAACTCGGAGTTCATTGGTCACGGATATAATGGTACTTCATATGCAGATAGAGCTGCTTAATGGAATAGATCCGACCTTTTTTAACTCACGGGGGAAGCATGAACCTATGTGATGCAATTCTGCTCTGATGTAAGACTTGTTGCACCGCACTAAATCACCATTTAACACATTTCAGTGTTTGCGAGGCAGAAATGCATCTTTTTCTTCTCCTGCAATTAGCTGGGCTTCGAGCGCTTCGCATGCAGGCCTCCTTCAAACCGTTTTGTGGATCATTTGGTTGCTGTCTGTTTTTACGGTTTTCTTTTCATGACCCTCTACATCCTCCAGCCGTTTGAGATTTAAAGCATCATGCGTAGTCTTAATAAATGCGCTGGAGAAAGATGCGCTCCAGAATGGCCCCGTATTTGTAAAAAGCTTGGCATTCCGACTTTAAATGTCGCGATGGTGTGAGGATATCTCTATGAACGTGTGATTCTGTCCTCCAGGGGATCTAAGCGCAGGAGATCTGGGATTGTGTGCCGTTCCTGGACGAGAGCACGAGTTCAGACAGGGATTGGATCTGGCGGTGCAGTACGCTAAAGCTCTGGACTGCAGGAGGTACTGGTCTGCTTCTTCAGGGGCATCACGCTCCCGCTGGCCTAGTATGCCTGGGTTTTGGCTTTGTTTTTCTACGTTCTATGTACTCGTATCTGCATTGCTGCACTGGGCTCTAGAACCCGTCTTCTCACCTGCCGGGATTGGTTGATTATGGTCAAACTACTTTTCAGTCATCAGCCTACCTTCAGCAATATGAAAACGGCAGAAAAAAAGCTGTAGGACATAAAAAGTTGGACATAAAATGTCCAAGACGTAGGACATGTTATTATTTAAGTTTATATTTCACAATTCTGTTTTTATATCTCGTAATTCTTGCTTTTATTCTCAGAATGGTGAAACCTTCGACAAATGAACCTGATTCATATTCACAGTTCTACGCTTCTTTCTTATGTAAAGCAGAAAACGGGCCTCCTGCTCAGCACACACTAAAGCTGACGGGAAACATCGCGCAGACAAAACTTAAGCGTCTAGACATGGTAGTTCACACTGTTACTCGGTAAAATGTCTCCCCGGGGGCCGGCCCCAGATGTCTGAGCGTCTGATCTAACGCGCGTCCTCCACGGGAACCTGGTTTTCTCCATCAGCTGCCACCTCGAGATGTTTCACCGCTGCTGAGAGTAACTCATGCTAATGTCTCTCTCCAGGATCCACTTGATGGCGGGGAGGGTGCCGGCGGGGGTGGACCGGCGCGCGGTTGCCATGGAGATGGAGGACACCTTTGTGCAGAACCTGAAACATGCTGCAGGTGTCCTCTCGAAGGTGACCTCCACCCCGTTACTGCATTATAACGTGGCCAGAACATGTGCTTATGCTCCGCTGTAGAAGCTCTGGAGGTCTCTCGGTGGCAGACCCTCCATCCCACTCAAACCACTGAAGTGTTCTCATACAGCAGGCTAATTTATTGTAAACATCTGAAGATTTTTGGCAGTCACTCATTCTTTTAATAGGAAGAACTAAATAGTACCTAATAAATATACAGTAAAGCCTCAAAGACTGCTGATTTGATCGGTAATCACTAATAATTCAGTCTGTTATGTGCATTCATGCAACATTTTCTAACTTTTATTTATTTCTGTTTACATTCCATTCTTTTCTATAGTATTTTATTTATATTTACACTTTATTTTATTTTTTGGTTATGGTTTTTCCTACTAGAATACTGCAATATTAAAAGACTAAACTAAAATGCTTAGGCATATATTAACGTGTATATATATATATATATATATATATATATATATATATATATATATATATATATATATATATATATATATATATATATAAACAAAAAGTCACTAAATAAATAGATTTAAAATATAACAAAATATTTCAAATACATTTTAACAAAAAAGCAAAAATTTAAAGAAAAAAACTAGCTCTTCTAATCACGCTTTTATTTATTATACAGTTAACAAAAAGAAAAAAGGCTTCTAACTAGCTTATTCTATTCTTTTCCATTCTGGCCATTTCTTTTTATTATAAAACAACATTTATTAAAAAAATTAATTATTAAAAAAACAACCTTGTCATAGCACTTGCATGTCATTGCTCTTTTGTTGATTTTGATCATTTTTCAGCTGCTTTGGGTTAGTGTTTGCTAAATGACTAAATGCAAATGTAAAAATATGAAGCAGAAACATTTCTTGATTTCTGAAGGATCATGTGACGCTGAAGACCGGAGGAATGCAGCTTTTTTTAAAAATCGTAATATTTTACCGTTCTTTCTGTGTCCTTACGTGATTTTTGATAAATGAATCCAACCTTGGTGATCAGACCAAACATCTTCCCAACTTTTAAACGGTAGTCTGTTTATGCCGTTTTTGTTTTCAGGAAGGCATTCTGGGACTGATTGAGCCGATCAACACCAGGATCACAGATCCACGATATTTCCTCGACTCCCCACACCAAGGTAAGAAGGTAGTTATCCCAGGCATGTCGATGTGTATTTTGATCCCCGACTTCTTCTTCTTCACAGCCGCGGTGATTCTCCAGAGAGTCGCTCATCCCAGCATCAGGATGCAGATGGTGAGTCAACTTCTCCACGCCACCTTTATCTTTAGCCATCGTTAGCATTAATATTCACGAAGCTTCTACCTTAAATTAACCCAGACATATAATATTAGGATTTATTCACACTACAAGGTCAATGTAAACGAGACGTACCCAAACCAAACCATGACCCGTGAACTTTGCACGATGAAATCCCTTAAGAAAATACATACGTAAATATAAACCATATGAATTGACATTTAGTACATGCACTAAGCACTGTGTGAGAACCTAGTTATCTGTTGTGTTCTGCGTTCTACTTTAATTGCCGCTGTGTTTGGGTTATCTGGTTAATAAACCCACTCTCGGCGCTGAAGAAATGATATGAGGGGAGTTTTTGTGCTGTCTGAAAAACAGAAAACCCACAGAAGAGACGATCAAGCCTGTCTCTCTGCTTTTACAGGACATCTACCACTGGCAGATCATGGATGGCAACCTAACACAGAATATACGCAAATACTTACCCATCACAGGTAAATGTGGAAGTCTTTATATATATATGCATCAAGTCTCCTGCAGTGTTTTTTGGTGAAACATCGAATCACTCAAAAAGATTTGGTTCCCTGCAACTTCTGGCTTTTCCAAAAGTCACCAGAGCCATCATCATCATCCCATGTACTATGTTTTTATATACATGTCTTTTTCAATAAATGTTTCTATTTTTCATATTACATGGCTGGACACTTTCCTTACAGCCTTCACACACACACACACACACAGTATATGTTAACTCATACACTAACTTGCTGTACTAACGAATGTTGCATGCTAATAAGCAACTAGTTAATTGTGAGACTTACTATTAGTTTTTTGTTTGTATGTTGAATTAGGTTTTAGATTTTGTTTACATTTGGTCAAGGTTATAATTTTGTGTTTTACGTCATTTTTAAAAATATTGCTATCATTTTTGGTTTTTTTGTAGTACTTCTGCTTAGTGTGTGTTTGTATATATTACGTTTGTTTGGTTTCGAGCTAATAGTAATAGCTCTGCACAGAACCGGAAACAAAAGACAATGTATGGACTCACGGCTTCCCTGCTGTCTCAGGTCACATCCAGATGGCTCAAGTTCCTGACCGCCACGAGCCGGACAGCGACGGAGAGCTCAGCTACCCGTATCTCTTCAAGCTGCTGGAGGAGCTGGACTACCAGGACTACATCGGCTGCGAGTACAAACCTCAGCGTGAGTCGGGGGCGCTGGACACTTTACGAACATTTTACCAAACCACATCAATCTTAATAACTGTAATGACTCCCCAAACTTACTGCCTGACTGGGGAAGATCAACTCTTCAAACAGTACTTGAAGACGCTGTGATGCTGTTCCTTCAAGAGCCTCTCACAACTTCTCCGTCCATAAAGCCTATGGAAAAATGGATTTCAAAACACTTCAGCATGTTATTCTTATTAAGTGAGGGTCTTTTATTTAGGATTTTGCACCCAAGCAAAGTCTCGGAGAACTCGGAGAGCCCTTGTGGAGACTCCAGGAAGGTTTCAGCTCTGGAGACTGAACGAGTGGATCCTGATGGTTTCTCACCATATTCTTGACATCAATTCTTTTCTTCTCCACCTGCACTGCTGGCCTTGTGAGCGTTTCGCTGCCCAATGGTCATTCCTTAACTTTGCTAATTCTATTATCACATTAGCGCTGCGTCTTCCTCATGGGCGTTTAATTAGTTTTAACTTCTAGCCCGAGTTCGATCTCTTCCTTGGTTCATTTTATCTGGAAAAAGAAAACATGTAATAATTCGGAGCACCTGAATAGGAGTTTTTGACTTTCAGTCTTCCTGGACCATTATACACCACTTATATAGGATTAAACGCAAAATCAATAGGAGTGAAGATTGATGTGGTTTGGAATTGGTAAAATGAGAAAAATATGACCAGAATTTCAGCTTGCACAATTATGAACGCAGTGTATGTTATGTTTAACCTTTGAATACTCGCCATCACTTTTATTAGCAAGATTACAGGATGAATTTGATCCACAAGGATATACATCCACAAGTCCACGGCTCAAGACCAATTCAATTTAGAAGTGCTTCTAATAGGGTTATGAAAGGTTCATATTTGGATTTTGGAAGTCTTCAATAACAGTACGGCATGCATGCAAGGTCAAAAACACTTTCATTTTCTTATAAGATGCTAATCTGCAGCGATTGGACGCATTTATCTCATCATGCCTGAAATAAAGCAGTGTTTGTGAGTTGACAGCGTTACCAGGGAAACCACTATTTAAAGAGACACCTAGTGCACGGAATGAATTAGCATTTTCATTCAGAGCAACAAAAAGTGGGCTGAAATATGCTAATGTTCACTTTGAGTCACCGTGAAACGACTCGAGACTTTGTTTCAAAGAGACAGTAACTTTATACACGGTGCACTTTTTTCAGATATCAAACATTGCAGGATGTTTTCATTCATTTTCTAAAATCCATACTTTAAGATGAACACAGAGATAAAGACTAAAAGAGTCTGATTTAGTGTGGAGTGAAATGTGATTCTTGATCGTTTATGTTCTTAAATGTGTCCAGGTTCAACAGAAGCGGGTCTGGACTGGCTCAGAAGATACCGGAGCAGTCACAACTGATCACTTCTTCAGTTCCTGCTGCTTACGTATTAAAACGACAAGACTGTAATTTTCTAAAGCATAAAATTGACCCATTTTCAGTTGTTTTATTAACATTTCACATGTCAGTAGCTATGAAATATTAATTGTTCTGTCTGCCAAGGCGTCACAGATGAAGACCACTTTAGATGTTTTAATTTAAGATTTATTGTTAAGCGTTTTTCTTACAAATCCGCCTCTATATACATAATGTACAAATAACTTTTTCACACATTTGAATTGCTAATTCAGCTTCTAACATTTTAATAAATCTTTCTTTCAAAAACGTCCAGTGTGCTTCAAAACCAAAAAAAACCCAACTAAACGGTAAAAGATTTTCATTCTTCAGTTTCTGTCACTGCAGGAGGTAAATGGTCTTCAGGAACGAGTCCAGTGTCTAGTTAGTAGGACTAATCATTGCCTGCTCTTTATGTTTAAGGTACATAAAGGCCGTGTGACTGATTTAAAGGGACAGTTCGCCCAAACAAGAAGTCCTGTCATCATTTACTCAACATCATGCTGTTTCAAACCCACATTAATTTCTTGTAGCTGCTAAAAGCAAAAGAAGATTGACGGTAGCCATTGACATTGAAACTATATAGAAGTCAATGGCTACCGTCAGCTGTTTGCTTACCGACAGTCTTTAAATCATACTCTTGTACGAAAACGGACTCCTAAAGGCCTAAAAGTGGGTAAACGATGACAGAATTTCATTTGCGGGCGAACCGTCCTTTTAAGAGATTCGTCTTGAAAGGTGAACATGATACGCTAGCTCCCATCAAGCTCATATGAAAATAAAATACAGGCACTTTCGGGATGAAAAATGGCAGTAAAGATAAAAAAAACCATCAGCAACCGAGAGAAGATGGAGAAAAAAAAAAAAACAGCACAAGTGAACACTAGACTACAGAAAGACACGGCTTTGGCAAACCAGTCTCACACGCAATAAATACACCCTCTCTGATAATCGCCCTCCGGTCGACAGGGTGGCACACTTAGCCGTTTTCCTGTGCAAAATATTAGCAGTTTATTCGCTTTAATGGATGCAGCATGGCCGACGCAGCACGCATTACACACACGAGACCCGTTCGGCCTCGGTCTGCGAGCGACGAGTGACTCAAAGCTCGATCTTTGCACAAACCGACTTCACTCGAACACTCGACTCCCTCCGATGCACCGCTGGCAGAAACACGGCATCACAGCAGGCCCGTCCAGAGGTTGTAGCAGGCGGTGTTGATGACCGACTCCAGATGGTGGTACATGGAGACCAGCTGCGGTGGAGGACTGCTGCTCGACTGCGTCTGCGCAGGTAACGGCTCCCTGAAAACAACCTTCAGACTCTGGAAGCAGCAGAAACAGCGAGATTTACGCCGGGGTCCTGTTTGATGTGCAAGAATGAATGAATCTCGTCTGGCAAGAACAGATCCAGGTTTGTGTTTCGCCTCGCAATCAGAAATATATTTAATAATAATAAAATAAATGCATATACACATCCTAGTTCCTATAGTAAATATAAATGAAAAAGCATTAACAAGTCAAGGTAAATAATATAAGTAGAAACTAATAAAATTAAGCATATTTTCTGCATAATGTACTGCTTTTAAATTATTTATAAAAACTGAAAAAAAATTATATGTATATAATTATTTATAAAAACTGAATTTATATATATATATATATATATATATATATATATATATATATATATATATATATATATATATATATATATATATATATATATATATATATATATGAAATCTAGTGAGTATATTGTGTTAATGAGAATAACAATAATAATAATAATAATAATAATAATAATAATAAAAAACATTATGGCAATGAGAATTATTTTTAGATTAATATTTATATTTAATATTTATATTAAGATTTATATTTTTTAGAATAGGAATATAATTATATATACATATTATTGTTTTTAAACTATTACACCAAAAATAAAATAATGACATTTACATTACATTAAAAGAAAATAATACACAAATGAAATGAAATTAAAATACAAAGTTCGCTTACTGTTTTTCCCGCCTGTGTGTCCAGGAAAACGAGCACGAAACAGTCTGTGAACTTCTGGTTCAGGACGGCCTGGAAAAAAAGAGTCCGATCAACACACCACTTAGACGTTTAACATCTTGACTCCAGATGTTTCTTTTCATTTTCATTTTAACCCCGATCTTCACAATCCATTTAACGCTCAGCGTCGGCCTCGGGAAACAAAGGCAGGTGTTGTTTCCGTGTATGAAACGATCATCAGCTCAGGAAATCTGCATAAATCTGCCCACAACATCTCTAATTACAGAAGCAAGCATGAAGTGGCCTTCAAACACACTTGAGGATCTGATGATCGTCACATGAACTGGTGCACAGGCGCAGAGGTCACGTGGTTCAAGGTCTTTCCAGGAGTTTGCCAGCAGCACTTCCCTTCACGTAACGTACAACGACACGGCCGACGGGACTAACATCTCACACGACCCGGAACACAAGATCTGCTTCATGTGTGAACACTAAAGATCTGCACTGGGAGCATTGCTTTTCTTTTTATCCGAGAAACCTTCAGAAATGTTTCTTGTGCAACATAACAGAATGGTTTCTGAAGGATCATGCGACGCTGAATTCAGCAGCGCACCGCAGCAATAAATGGCATTACATTATATATTTATATAGAAAACGGTTTGTTAATATTTCAGTAATATTATACAATTGATCAGTATTTTTCCATCAAAGAAAGCAGCAGGGATCTGGTACCAGGTACTGTATGCCGCTGTCGTCTTTAAAGTGCCTGCAGTTCTGAGGGAAGCGGGACAGAAGAACTTTGATGAGACTCTGGTACCACGTGGGACTCATGTTCAGGAAACAGTCCTGAAAAACACAAGCACAGAACGTTTACAACAACATCATTGATTTCTGATCAAATAAATGCAGTGACAAAACAGACACAGAAGTTGCATTTTGCACTACATGAGAACATTCAGGATTTCTTTCTTCTTTTATTTATATTTTTATTCTTTGTACGCCATTTCAGTATCAAAGGCTACATTTATGGTAAACTATATATATATATATATATATATATATATATATATATATATATATATATATATATATATATATATATATATATATATATAGTTTGCCATAAATGTAGCATTTGATACTGATATATATATATATATATATATATATATAAAAAATTTTTATCTTATTATACTTCAATTAATTGTATATTCTAATTTAATAATAATATTTTACAAACATTAAATATAACAATATGGATCAAGAAATCAAATAACCATTTACAGTCTTATACACACAATATACACACACACACACACACACACACACAAAAAGGAAATTATATGCGTGGAACTATAATATGCATATATGCATAAGTATATGCATAAGACTCTGTACATTTAAAACCTGAGCAAAAGCTGAAATAAATTATTCTGTGTTTAAAACGCCTCGTAGGAGCTGTAAGACCTGAGCAGAATATTTCTCTTTAAAAAAGCCGGCCTATGCATACGAAGCATTGTTATGTTTCATATCAGATTTCATACGGGATCTGGTGGCGGGCTTCAAGTCAGCGAAACCACAGGAAAGCGGTTTTCACAGTAAATTTTTAAAAAGATGTAATTTGCTGCGAGTTTCTCCCGGTCTGATATCACAGCGGGAGCGCATCTCCTCTTCCTCTGAAAGCGCGTGTGGCTCTGACAGCGGTATACATCATCCCCGCGCTCGCATTAGCATTAGCAGTCCAGGCCCGCTCGCTTACACTGACTGAGCCATTCTGCTCACGTGAAGGGAATAAAGACCACTGATATGTGT
Organism: Puntigrus tetrazona; assembly: GCF_018831695.1. Taxonomy (NCBI): domain Eukaryota; kingdom Metazoa; phylum Chordata; class Actinopteri; order Cypriniformes; family Cyprinidae; genus Puntigrus; species Puntigrus tetrazona. The sequence goes on along the minus strand of NC_056704.1, from coordinate 936,748 downwards.
GTTTAGAGAGGGAATCTGAGGCTACGGCGTCACTGTGTGTCACCCACCGCCGAAGGAAGCGTCATCTCATTCTCCCAGAGTTCAGCTGGGTGTCAGGAGGCCAATCAAAACAAGCTCAGGATCAGGAGGAGGTGAAGACAGGTGGAAGCAGAAGATGGCCAATATAGTTGTATAAGGGCTTTCGCTCATAGTGCACACACACACACACACACACACACACACACACACACACACACACACACACACACACATATATATATATATTTATTTTATTTTATTTTCATATTTTAATGCTTTAGTCCTCTATTTTCTGAACCTACATGCATCTGTATTTACAGTAATGCTGCTGTGTAATCGGATCGCTGCCGGCGTGTGAATCTGAGCGTGTGTTGGTCCAGGAGGGATAATTTATGGTGTAAATAAGAAACGGAGTGTAATATTAAAGGGCTGATTTCCTGTGCTAATTAGCTGATGTTTATTGCGCTGTGCTGATGAGTAGGCTGCGTGTTTTCTCTACGGAGCGCTGCATTAGCATGTTCGTTGTCAGCCACCCATCAAACAAACTGCACCCAGCCAGCCGCTGATCAAACCTTCCACGATAAACTGCAGAACCAGGGAAAAAAACATGCGACTTTCCCACGCTTTCTTAAAGACCGCTGTCAGTGTGTACAGGAGGAGAAACAGGACGCACAGATCACAACTTTTATTTTAATTATTTACAGAACTATTTTGCTAGGATTGTGCGTGAAATTAACATTCAAAGTAGTTTTACAACATTACATTATGTTTAAATAATATCCTACAATAGTAGTAAACTATTATTATAGTGTTTGTAGTGTCAACGATTTCATCTTGTTATTTAAAAAACATTAATGCTTTAATTTGTGCAAAATGCTAAGTCAACATTTGGGCCTAAACTAAATAGAGTAAAACCGAATTTTATTAGAAATGTATTTAATATTTATTGCTCGGTTTAGTTTTTTTTTTTTTTTTTTTTTTTTTTTTCCACAATTCAATTAAATGACATTTTTGAATAATTTTTCTTTCAATGGAATTTAAAAATCACACAGACAGGAATCAGGGTTTAATTTTAATAGATTTTTTAAATGTAAATTAATTTTAATTAAATTAAATTAATCACACAAATAGATATCAGTTGGGGGAAAATATAACATTTATGAATATTTTAAATAATATATATATATATATATATATATATATTTACATATGTTATAGATCTTAATAAACGATTTATTATTTTAATTATTATTTTAATTTATTAAATTAATTATTTTTAATATTATTGTCATTTTTATTAATGTTATAATATATGTAATATTTATAATATTATTAATATATGTTTAATTAAATTTATATATCACAAATATTCTTATACGACCTCCAGGTGCTTTGAAAAATGATCACTGAGTATTTCCTGAAGAGGTAAAAGTGACCTATTTGTTTCGTACCTATTCACGGAAAGCGTCTGTGAGGGAACAGAGAGAAAGGAACACGAAACGCTCAGCGAATGGGTGTCAGAGGTGAAGGGCAGTGGACGGGTTTTCATACCAGCTGCGGGTCGATCTCAGAGACCGATCTGCTCTGCACAGCGTCCAGCAGCTCTTCCAGTTCACCGAAGGCCAGCTTGCTGAGCTTGAGTTTATCCAGAGCCAGGTGCTCTCCGTGAAAGAGCCTCCTCCAGAGGTTATCCCTGCGGCAGTGGCCCATGGCCTGCTCCACGCTGCTCTGGATCTGCCGGCGCGCAGACAGCACCTCGGAGCTGAGCAGCGGGAAGAGAGGGCACAGGTAGAAGAGCCCCTGGGCGTCGTCTGCGTCTGCGTCTGCGTCTGCGTGCAGGAGGCTCTCTATGGGCTCAGGCTCAGGGCTGGCTGCAGGGCTGACGGGGACGGCGGCGTCCTCCCACAGATCCAGCTCTGATTCCCTGCCGGCCTCCATCCGCTCCGAAGGGGCGCGGCCGCTGAGGTCACCGGGGTCACGGTGGATCTGAGGAAGCTTTTTAAAGCGGCGCATGTCTGCGGTCAAGCGCGGGAACAGCTCCCTCTGACTGGTCATGATCACGTAGAAACGCAGCCTGAAACCAGGACACAAAAACAGGAAACAGGAAATCAGAATAAATACTTCACGTCATTCCAAAGTTTGCTTTTATTTACATTTAGTCATTTACATTTGTATAATCTGTAATGAGAATGTCAACGCTTTCTCCACCTCTGAAATGACTTTTCTTGCTGTAGAAATAACCATGCAGCTGGGAAAAAAATATGAACTTTATTCTTTAATGCTTAATTTTTTTTTTTTAGAATAATCAAATTTAATTTAAATTATTAATGTAAAAAATTACAACACAGAAAAACTTTGTTACCATTATTAATAGTAATGATATAGGTAATATTTATAAAATACTTATGATTATGTATTATAATAATGTATTATTACTGTAAGAATACTATTAATGTATTAATATTATTCCAATAAAACATATATATAGTTATAAACCTATCACCATCATCATCATCATTAACATTATTTATTCATTAATATGTTTTTTATTTTGTAACTGTAAATATTTATAAAATTGTAAACTTATTATTAAATTTATTATTTTTAATATTAGGCAAATATATATATATATATATATATATATATATATATATATATATATATATATATATATATATATATATATATATTTTTTTTTTTTTATATATAATAGATTATTATTAGCATTATCATTGTCATGCATAATTTATTTGTATTATTACTATTACATAGTAATACTACCGATAATGTTATCTTTTTTTATCAATTTTATCTTCTTTGCATATGTAGTATTCTCTTCACTTCATAACGTTCATATTGAGCTATTAACGGCAGATGGATTATGCTGATGACGTCTTTCGTACTTTTCTGCACCTTGTAACAATCATCTTAAATTGTGTTCTGAAGACGAACTATGCTTTTTACGGGCAACGATTAATGACAAAATGTTCGTTTTGGGGCGGAGCATCTCTTTTGGAGCCGTTACCTACACGTTAAGTGTTTAACTGACGCCCATAAGTGTGTACCTGAGCAGGTGTCTCTCTCCCTCCGACTGCTCCTCAAACGGGGCGGCGTTATGACAAACCAGCAGAGACACGTCAAAGTCATCATGGTGTCTCAATCCCTCCAGATCCTTAAACGAGCCAGAGCTTCGAGAGAACAGCATTATTAGAGCAGAAATGATAACACCGTCCGCTCGAAGTAGTAGTGAAGCGCTGCGGTACCTGTTCCACAGAGCGACGAGCGCGTATTCGTGCAGGTCTGCGCTCGGAGTCCCCTTCTTGTTATCGGTGGTCACCGCGGCCTTAGACATGCGCAAGGGCTTCATCCCGTAAGTGCCGGCGTGATCGGTGATGTAATTATACAGCTGATGTGCTGTGATCATCCCCGTCGAGATGGAGAAACTCCCTGAGACACGAGAAAACACGTTACAGGTCACTGACAAAAACCAACTGGCTGTCTGCAGTCACATTATATATATATATATATATATATATATATATATATATATATATATATATATAAAAATCATATAATAAAATCATATAATAATAATATAATAATATATATATTTTTTAATAATTATTTAATTATTTAATTATTTAAAAACGTTTTTTTTATTATAAAAAAATATATGTGTATAAATATATATATATGACACATAGATATTTTACAATTTAAATATCTGTTTTTGTTTTGCATTAAAGTACTAAAATGAACGCGATTAATTGTGATAAATTGTTTGACAGCACTAGGCGTCACTTTTAAAATAAACACTTAGCATTTGTTTTCAGTTTTGAGTGAAGCCAGGTATGCGCTATATAGCTGGAAATACAGAGCGATGAAGGTTTAACAGATGTACGTTTCTCACCCTGGAAGACATGGTTGCGTCCAAACTTGGGTATGTCGGGGTGATGGGCGATGAAGTCCTCCAGAAAGGACGTGAGCTGGTAGCCCTGCCGCAGGGTCATGTGACAGCCCACCAGGTACTGATGAACCACACGCAGGTGGAAGTCGTAGCTGAAGGAGTGAACGTGCATCAGATCCCGCACCTTATCACACTCCTCTGTGAACAGCATGGACAGCTGAGGGCAGAAACACACACGGACGTGGTTACTGTGGGGTCGCTCCGCATCCCCCGTGAGACCAGAGGCATCAGAAACCCAGAGGAAGAACAGGAGCAGCAGCAGGACCATCATCCCAAACCCTAACCATAACCGGCCTCGCTCCGAAGTCTGGCCAAAAACATGTCCGGGACACATTTCAACCCAATATCAAAAGAAAATAAACATGAAATTACATTTTGCATTAAAAAAATGACATCTAGCTTAAGACCAATGACATTACTTTCATCACAGATAATTACTTTTTACACTAATACTAATTAATTCAGTATATGAATACTGAACAAATTAAATAATATATATTTTTTGTTTATTATTTATACTAATAAATAAAATTTTATAAGTGTATATTATGTCACTATTAAACATAATTAAATAAAAATAAACACTATATTATTATACATTAATATATATAATTAATATATATAATATATTAATATATATAATAAACTATTAATCATGAACAAACAAATAAATATTTATAATTTTTAAAAAGTACATAAATATGTACATACAAGTACATACAAATAATTAATAAAATCAATTCCAATATTAAACAAAAATAAAGATTATGCCGCTATTAAACATAAATAAATGAATTCATTTAATATTTCAACTAACCCCAATAAATATTATGCCACTATTAAATTAAAAATAAATTATTTCAAAAGTGTGTGTGTACACATACACACACACACACAAACAATGAAATAATTAAATGAATTTATTTTTAAAAACATACAGAGTAAAGAATGAAATGCGTGTGAATGGCTGTGATAGCGTCGCGCATCGTTTCCACTTCCTGTGAGATACGACGAATCACCTGTCATCAGAAACTTGCTGTGTTTTGTAAACTGAGTAAATGTAATGGAAGTGAAGTCCCGGGGCACACGGTCTTAATGGGGCTTGATTTGGGGCTGAAATCTGAACCAGACATGTTCTTGACGAGTTTGGTGAAAATCACCGAAGCGCACCTGACACAACATCCAAAACTCCACGAGGCTGACTCGTGAAGAGCAAACCAGCGACCTGCCAAACCTTTACAAGAGTCTTTTTAAAAGCATCTGTGATATCAATCAACATAGTAATTGCCTCCTATTTAATTAAATCTCACATCAAAGCCATGCTCACAAAAGCATTAGTGGCGAATGCAAATGATTGCAGAGGGAGAGAGCAGGAGTAATTACAGTACAATGGGAGCAGGAGGTGGGGAGGCGCTGAATTCGACGGCTAAACGCTATTACCGCTGCCGCTTTCATCCTGACCATCACCCTGGAACAAATGCAAATAGGTCTTATCAAATCAAAGAGTCGAGGATTAGAAAAACCTCGTTCATTTGACGCCGCCGTGGCCGCTCCATTTGCAGAAAGCAGAAAACAGCTCGCACAATTGCACCTTTCATCTCTGCGCGAGAAACGTTCTTCACGTCAACGTTTTGAAATCTGCCGGTGGCCCATTTGACTGAAAGTTCTGAGGAAAGATAATACTGTCGGCCCATTTTCCTCTCGGTCGTGAGAGAGTTTTTGGAAACATGGGAGCATGAAAACGGCTCCGTTCACAGCTTGCTGGTTAGTCGCTTGCGTTCGCGACGCATAATTACAACCTGGACTCGTGTGTTAACCGAACGCCGGCATTCAGAGAACCGAGGCCTCGTCGAGGCCTTTAAAGTGCACTGAATGCTACGGAGTTTTCTCAGATGCCACGAGCTGCACGGGTCAAGCTCCGTAACACGTCACCAGAGACTTTTTAAATGGAGGGGATTGGTCCTCTTGAACATATGAACGAGAGCAATCATAACGGCGGCGGCAGTCCTGCCCTACAGGTAAAACAGCCAATATCCCTTGTGATGGAGCCATCTCTGCACTCAGAGCAGCCGAACGCATTGCAGTTCAAACGGCCGGCTTGTTTACTCTTGACAATGCATGGGCTTTGAGTGATTCGAGCTTGAGAAGCATTGATATTAAGCTATGATTGTTACGTTTTACTGATCTGAAATAATCTACTTTATGATAGGAACGTCTGGAGGTTTTAATGAAGCTGTGCTTGCATGGCTTGAAACGGCTGCCCAAGGCGATACGAAAATGACCGTAGAGTGAACTTGCCTTAGAGGGACTTCGGCATCGCTTCGAGAGTTCAAGGTGTTCTACTTTCTTACTTTTACGGTTTTTCACTGTATACCGTGTACTTTCGCTGCTTTCTGGCTGCCGGGTAACCTCACAAAATCATCTTTCCATGACACTATATGCTAAAGTCCTAAAAAGAGCCCTAAAGTTAACAAAAACATTTAAACTTTTTTAAATAAACGTGCCTAATCTTATTGCACACATCTTATTAGCCCTAAACCAAACCAAAGGTAAGCGGTAATGCTTTATTTTGGCATTCCTGTAACATTATATGTAGCAACAACAGTCAATTTTACACAATTACGAAATAACTAACCATAAGCCGAACTGTAATACTTTATATATTGTCTTTGTTGTACGTTAGACGCACTTACTGTAGTAAGTAACCGTAAATCATGCATAATTATAATTAAACTCACTTTAGGATCCTAATGACATGTACTTATTGTAACAGTAAATTGTGCATAACTACAAGTAATTAACCCTAAATCAAGCCTTGAAGAACTTTATTTTAGAGTCTTTGTTACATGTACCTACTGTATTAATTACAGTACATTTTGCATAATTGCATTATTTTAGTTTCTTCGTTCATTACATGTACATACTATAGAAATAAAGGCCAATTATGCATAATTGCATGCAATAATACCAAATCAAACCCTATTCTTAACTTTACAGTAAGTGCATACGCTCAGTACTTTATCACCAAACCCTAAAAATTAGCTGCACATTATTTAGTTTCAGTCAATATCTTGAATCCATCTCGTATTTCAAACCCACAAACTCTAGTGAATATCTTACGAACCAGCTTTAGGAAGTAAAAGAGGCTGAGAAAAGGATCTATGCTGGCTTTAAGTCTTTTGTTTCCTATCTTGTTTCAAGCTGAAGCAATCAAGACAAAGTGGAAACGCTCCACTTGAAGATGGCATTTGTGATTTCCTCATTTTGAAACGGCTTAGACGCGAAAAGCAAATTATGAATGCTCCAAATTAGCCAAAAAACGTTAAGTAAAAGGAAAGAAAATTAGCATTATCAGATTTGTTTCTCCTGCTTATCTATAAAGAAAAATGATTATATACTGAACCGCCTCAGAATTGTAGTCGATGATTCCCTTAAAAAGGAGACAAGCAGATACGAATCAAGATGCAACAAGAGCGGACGGAAATCAAGGATAATCATCGAGCAAAGAAAAGAGATCATTGGCCTATCAGAGCTGCGAGAAAGTGACCCCGTGACCTCCCAGAAGACGCCACATTCACCAGCGCCTCGAGGACTTCCCAAGATGCATCGCCGACAAACACAGACAAACACATGGAAAGGAATCATCTGATTTTCAATGAACTGCACAGAAAGGTGTGATTGGGGCCGCAAAAGGAAAGGGAGGAGCCAGGCACTACGTGAGGGAGGAGTCTAAGGGAAGACTGAAGCCTGATTGGTGGGAGACAAGCCCGGCCCCGAGGATGCAGAGACATACCGCAGAGTCAGAGGCCGTGGGCACCTCGGGGAACGGCTGGCTAGGAGGTGTGTTGAGAAGAGACTCCTGATGGAAAGAAACGGTGAGATGGGACTAGACACGCACACACACGCGCGCACACACACACACACACACACACACACACACACACACACACACACACACACACAACGTAGGCAGGACAGTGAGACACACAGAACAGAGACAGATGAGAAACATGCCACACAAAGAGGTTAGAAGACAATTCACACGAATGAACAAAACACACATGCACAAGCTAATGTATGATGGCGTGTGACAGGAAGTGACATGAGATGATCAATAATGACGAGCACGAGGCGTGTGCAGTCTGAGTAGATGAGAAGCAGGCGTGACCTTTCACTCTATACATCTGAAAAATATCCGCTTCTTGCGGCTCCTGTTACATGGTGATCTATTCCCACCGTTCCCGTTTCCTGCAGCAAACTCTTGATAAATGTCAGATAAATAGAAAGTATTCTCATGGCGTCCAGCGAAACTTCAAAATCAACTTCATCTGCTGCTACACTGACTGGAGGAGTATTATCAGGAGGAAAAGCATAGCTTAAAATAAATGTTATGTGTTAATAATAAAATATGTAATGTGAAATGTCAGGGAAAAGATGATTAAGATTGTAATAACTGTAATCTTTAGTATAAAAATCTTTGCTTTCACTCTTCATGCTTAGCAAACACTGCCACTGACATACAGCAGGATATGTATTTCTCATATTGATAACACAATCTGATTTAATTGTTAAATTATAATAAAATTGTGTGTGTACACACACACACACACACACACACACAGATATATAAATAATATATCCTATATCACCCATACAAATATAGTTCATGTTAAAATATTAATGCAATATTTTCTAAATTAAAAACATGTTTTTATTTTCTTTTTTTTGTAAATGTCAAGTTTGACGATTTTTAATCCTTGTTTTTGCATCACTTTCCGTCTCCAATTAAACAATTTTTTTAAATCGGCATTTTTATACTTTTTAACAAAAACTTTTTAAAATGTTTATTTTTATAAATTACTTTTTGTTCTCATTTCATTTGTCATTTCTTAGCCTATTGATTTTAGACCTTCATGTCAATCGCATTTTCACTGGCAATGAACTATTCTGGCATTTTAATATTTAGTTTTTATGATGTGTTTTTGTTCCTGGAGAACCAAATACATCCACTTATTACTGTAGAAGGATAAAATGAGCATTATAAATACACAATAATGATAAATGTTGTTACTAATATTGGGAGAAAACAGCATCCATATACATATACCATATACATATACATATACATATATATATACACACATATACATATATATATATACATATACATATATATATATATACATATATATATATATATACATATATATATATATATATATATATATATATATATATATATATATATATATATATATATATATAATATATATATATATACATATACACACACACACACACACACACACACACACACTCACATTATGTTGAACACTGGAGAAAAGCATTGTAATAACATTCACTAATGTATTTGGCATAACGGCACTAATTCTTTGAGCCTGAGATAAAAATATGATTTCCTGCAGGTAACCTTTTCAAGTGCAATTTTTTATTAAAAGAACAATTTTCTGGCGCAAATGGCAGATTTTCCTGACTATGACCTTTAAATGCAGGTGTAACACGCCTGACTTCAAGATGATTTGCTGATTTTCGAGGCGAATTTGATCACTATGGACTCTTGATGAAAATGTCACTGTATCCTTTTTTTTTTACGGTAAGTGGATATATTTAGCTCTCCAGGAACAAAAAGAAATATTGCCATGGCAGAATAAATCAACTGTGTTGTTCATTCTTTTTTTTTTTTTTTTATGAAAAACAACACCCGATTGGCAGCTGGGATGCAGCCGAATGCTACGGACTCTAACGGACTCGATTCGAGTTGACGAATTTTTGATTCCTTGTGACTTTCCTGCCCGTTTGCCCTCAAGCTGAGTTTGAAGGATCTGCACTTACAAGCAACCAAACAAACACGCTAATGACTTAATCGCTAGATACGAGCAGCTGCGATTGGAGACACCTTATGGGCTTCTGGAAGAAATCAAGGGCCTCCCGCTGAGAAACATCTGGAGATTTACAAATATTTACACTTAATTACTCCTCATTTAGAGCCAACCTGGACCCGCTGCACATTAAACACGCCATGAGAGAGAAAGAGACAGACGTTTGACCGGTGCATCCCGTTAACAAAGGAGACGAGCGCTTCTTGTTGCTCGCATCGAACGTCCGCAGAGATTACAAGCAGGCACTTACAACAGATGCACAGAAATACAGCACGAATTGCGAAACACCTCGTTTACTCTCGCTCTCTCTTCTTGCCTGTTGTTTCGAACGAGCAGATGCCGTTACCTGAGAATTAACCGTCTGACCCATGGGGATCCTCGAGCACTCTAACGCAAACTGCTTCACGCAGAAATAGCAGCCCTGCAAGAGAGTCACAGGAAGATTGTGTGTTAGCAGACGAACTCATCACCGCTCAGCTCACCGTACAGCAAAGAAGAAACCAAAATTGCATTCAATTGCTTCCTTAATTTGTTTGCGCGAACTGGTACAACAACTAACGAAGTTTTTGCAAATCCATTTAACCTCTTTAACTCCGAAACGGAAATGAATAAATAATATTCTGAACAATCCCATTATTTTGGAGCCTGACCTAGTCATTCAAATCTCTAACCATAAGCCTGCGCCTTAATTATTAATTTTCTTTATTAGCAGCAGTATTAAAAATTTGTTATAAAATAATAAAATATATTTATAAAATAGTTATAAAATAATATTAATAAAATATGGTTACACTTTATTTTAAGTTGTCCTTTTTACCGTGTAATTATGCATTTAAATACTGATTAATATTAATGTACTTACTATATGGTTACGATTAGGGCTACTTGTATGTAATTATGATCCATTTTAATAGTAAGTTCAAATAAAGCGTTACCTAAAATGTTATAGTTATCATCATCATTATTTTATTTTCATCATCTACTATTATTAGAATTATTAGTGACCTAAAGAAATGCGACCGAAAATGAATATAACACAAAATAAATACATTTGAGGGCAATTTACGGACTTATGGGTATTTTTGCCACTGACTCATCTGCTGGTCTTGAAAATTTCTCTGAATAACTGGAGTTGTACTCATGGGTAAACACAGATTTCCATCAGAATTCATGATGAGTAATTCACACAGAGCAGAATAAATCCATCATTAATTGCTCGCATTAACATGTTCGCTTCAACAGCCTTTCTAGAAAAATCATAGCATGCAATTAAATGGATTTGAAACTGAACTGAGCGGGATATCAGACATGAGCAGGGCTGGAGATCAGATGATGACGCGGTGTTTCCCTGCTGTTGATTCTGTGTGTTCAAATATTAATAAGCATAAATAGAGCGAGAGAGGCAGGATCCATTAAATATCTCTCTCCTCGACATCCACCGAGACTTTCACAGCGTTCCTGTGAAAAGCCTGGCGTTTGCTCTCGGCTGATGTGCTAAGAGGTCGATTCTACGTGAGACACACAGACAGATGAAGGTCTCACTTGAAAAGCCAGCTCCATCAGCACGATTCCTCCCGGCAGTGCCCTCTGCAGGTGATACGACGCCGAGCTCGACACGCTGCTCTGCTGAGAGACGCAGAAAACACCCAATCAGTGTGTGTGCGTGTGTGTGTGTGTGTGTGAGAGTGAGCCATGTTCTACTGCAGCGTTGCTGGTGCAAGTCATTTTACCGCACATGCATTACTGCTCATTTTTGAGGGCCAGTAAAAGAAATGAATATTTTTATAAAGCAAAGATGCATTAAATTGTTCAAAAGTGATATTAAAGACATCACAAAAACACTTCTTTTGAACTGCGTATTCATAAAAGATCAGTTAAAAATATGAAACGGCGCAACGCCGTTTTAAATATTGCCAGTCACAATAAATGGCTGCTGAAGACGTTGATTTATATCTCAAAATATATTAAAATAACAGTTTTAAATCGTGATAATATTTCTAAATATTTTCTTGTATTTTTATCAAAACAAATACAGCCTTAATGAGCATAAAAACATCTTTCAAATACCTAAAAAAAATTTTACTGACTCCAGATTTTTAAGAAATACTTTTTTACATTTTTTTTTTTAAGTTGACAGAAATGCACTGGATAGCTGGCCAATCAGAGCACACCTTGCTTTTTTAGACCAATGAGCTTCGACCGAATCAACACATTAAATAATAATGTACAGTATGTCAGTATATTTTTCAGCATTTTTGCCTTCATACAGATAGGATTCTTGCCTTCATTTGGATTGGACCCAGAATGGGAATGGGTCTATAGAAAAAAAGCGAGTGTGTATGTGTGTGTGTGTGTGTGTGATGCACGCATACAAACGTATGTGAAATGCAGATGTGAATTAAGAAAAACTGGAGTGTGACTGAAGGGTTGAATACGGATGAGCAGATACATTACCTTGGGGCTGTCTTCACTCTTCTGTTTATTGTATGAGAAAGAGGAGAAGGAAGATCTGCCTTCGGTGGATAAAGAACTCAACATGGCAGCTCGGGCCCGAGCGATGCTGCAGAGAGAAAGAGAGAGACTGAGTGAATGAGAGAGCGCTTGAGCACCCCCGGGCATCTGACCCTGTCAGTAAAGTGGCCCTCATGCTGCCGGTCAGTCTGAATCACACGCTCCTGCTGCTTAATGCACTGCGTCCAGTATTAGCACATCTCACACACACACACACACACACACACACGCCACAGAGAGAGCCGCCTTCTGCAAAAGGCACTTGATCTTCAACTTACTGTGAAGTTTTGTACCACATTTGAAGGTATAAAAGCTGGTATAAAAGCTATTTTCACAAAAAAATTGACATAAATATCATTCTGTGCAGGCTATGCTTTGTGACAGAAAGAGTGTAGTAAAAAATAGTGCTCGCAACTCAAATACACCGTTCAAAACCACTTGTTTGACATCTGGATACGTCCTCCTGGGAAGCTCGTATTCAGAAAGGCATCACTTTGTTCAGGAAAACATTACGATGCACCTTTTCTATATAAAATGCAACAAAATTTTCTAACACCATATCTACAAAATAATAATAAAAGAGGTACGTTTTTGCTCGTTTTTTTGTTATTGTTAAACTTATGAGGATACTGTATTCTAGTATAATAATACTAATGTATTTTGTACATGCAACAAAAAAAAAAACAAACACTTTAAGTGTTGCATAATTATTGTGTTGCAAGAATACAATAATAAAGATCTTGCAAATCACTTGCAAACTAATAGCTTGTAGTTCATTCATTATTCATACACTGTTGTCTCTACACTGTTAATAAATTAATATGATATGTACAAATAGTGAGCTCATCGTGACTAATTTACGAATGATTATGTTTAATCGGCTGTAAAGGTTTTATCATGATTTTATCCAGATTTTTTACTCATTGTAACAATGCATTTAAAGAAAATGACATCTGTAGTATTTATATGCATTTTTATATGCAAAACTTGCAAAAAGCATTATCATTTTCTGCCTATTATACTTTTAATGGTTCATTAAAACATCAAAACGGTTATTCATTTATACTAAAGATGCTTGCCACTGTAAAGTGATACACATTTTATGCTTAATCTACTATTAATAAAATGAATGTCTAATGAAGGTAGATGCAAAGTGACTGCCATAAACAACACCTTTACTACTGGTTTAAGTACTGTACATCAGTTCGGTGTGCTTAACAAAGGATAATAAAACATTTCCTCACTCTTTACATATCAGCTAATTCAAAATATAATGATAATTAACTAATAGCCGTGACAAAGAATGACATTCATACTGACGATAATTGAGTATATAACATATTAATGTTCTAACAATTTTATAAATGATCAATTAACTGTAAATAGTTTGCAAATGATTTCCAGGTGCTTTGCTACTGCATGCTTATTATGAAGAGTTATCAAAAAAAAAAAAAAAAAAAAAAAAAAAAAAAACATACTGCATTTGCCTTATTTGCTCTAACATGAAAAAGAAAGCAAAGAAAGCTTAAAGAAAGGTTTTTTTGTATACTGTAAAACCTGTTACCTTCAAGAGCTATTTTGCCCTATTTATCCCATGCATTTAGAGATGTTAAATACTATGTTTGACTTTTTTTCAGCATAGTGACATTCACGCGTGTTCAACTAAATCCAGCATGGCGTGAGTGTTTAGCTGAGGTGTTTTTCTGTGGCCTCGGACCTGCGAGCGGGCGACTGCGGCCGGACCTGCACCAGGATGAAGCCCATGCTCTGCAGATACTGAACGTACTGCTGCAGGAACATGCTGGAGATGTCCTGCAGCCACGGCTCCTCCTTCAGACGACTCGGCAGCATGTCTGCGGAATCCGTGCTGTAGCTGCGATCCCGGCCGGATGCCGTCGAGTCGCTGGAGCGATGCCGCTTCTGTAAGCAGAGAACGAGAGAGAGAGAGTCAGGAAAAAAAAAAACCACGCTGAATGAGTTCAATCTGAATTTAAAATTCAGTTCACTACGCAGACAGGCTTTTGACTATCAGCATGAAGTCTGGTCCATACCGAGCCTATAAACACCCACTTAGGCAGAAAAAGCAAGAAAGCGATGTGTTTTTGTGCGTGACATTTAGTGTGGGTCAATCTAAAATTCAGGTGCAACGGTCAGACAAAGCTCTCAGGTGCTTGTGCTAACTTTATATAAATATAAATCCCACTTGCTTTGACATTTTGTTATCTAATGCATGACATTTTAAACTTGGTTCTTGAGTCCAAACACGTTTTGTACATCAGATGAGTTATTGTACGTCACTCACCTCTTTATCGCCTCCATCAACAACAACACCGACGACTGACCAACAACCACATAATCATGATTAATCTGCTGTTACACTGACACACGTGCGCTCATTATCATACCCGATACGTCATTGCAAAGATAAAAAAAAGCATTTAGACTGAGACAATAACAATCCTAATACCATTTCAATTGTATAACAATAATAACAACAACAACTAATAAATAAATGGTTTGTCCTCGCAATACAATTATTTAATTTACAGTTATGACTATTAATAACATCATTATTTATATTACACAAAAAAAACCCAACTCAAATAAAGGTTAAATGAAACGAATCATAACGACACAAAATAAAGACCATTGACTTGCGTGACTCCGCCAAGCAATAACATTTATAAGACACTTGAGTATTGCTTTTTTTTCCCCTTTCCTTACTTTTTTGCACAGCTTGTTCTCATCTACTCTTTCTAGTCAATTGCACTCACTATGTGCTTTCAAATCTCTACTATTACTACTAACACTCGGAAATCACGCCCTGTGTGTTGAAGGCAGGCCATTGCTAACAATCTACAGCCTGTCCCTCCGTCCTCTACTGCTTTACTCTCTAATCCCAATGGTCTCTGGAACTGCCAGTCTGCTGTAAACAAAGCAGAATTTATTTCTTCTATTGCCTCTCATTCAGGTCTAAACTTCATGGCTCTAACTGAGACTTGGATCAAACCTGAGGACGCTGCCACTCCTGCTGCCCTCTCCATTAATTTAGCTTTTTCCCCACACCCCAGTTACTATCAAACTTTCCTGAGGATGGTACTCCTCTGGGACTTCAGCTTTAACTCTTTGCGCAATCGTGAATTGAATGAATTATTAACGAATGGCAGAGCCGGTGACGCAAGGTTTTGTTTACTACACACATACTTCATGAGCCTTTTACAGTTTCTCCGAGTAAAACTAGAGTCACATAGGACTGTAAAGCTATTCGCGGCAACCCGCCAAAATAAAAGTTTGACTTAAACTTGCTGTACTGCTACTACTAAAGTATTAAAACAACACAAAAACTTTTTTTTCATCTTTGATAAAAAAAAAATAGGCCTAAGTAAAGTTTGATGTTTTATTAATTCACTTGATAACTAGATACACAACACGGGAAGATAGAAAATGTCACGTGTGCACATGATCAGGGTGGTACCTCCTCCTTTTTTTGTTTGTTTTAAATGTAATAAAGTTCGGTACTATATTAAATGGAGTGTTACGTTTTTATCCATTTAAAAACTATCGGTTATCGGTTATGCGGTCCAACCTAGCTATCGTTATCGGTGAAATTCAATGCTTATAACCTCACACTAACTCCTGAAACTGCACACAACCCCTCTGCAGGTCACCTTTCAGTGTGACCCGTGTTCACTCTTTTTTTAATATTTAAAATTTTTAATATTGTTTTTTCTTTTGTAGAAATGGATTTACCGCAGTGTGGACTAGTAGGATCAGGAAGGGTAAGACGGAGAGACACAGACCTTCATCTGCGGCTGAGGCAGCTGTTCCTCTTGAATCTGTTTCCGGAAGACTGGGTCGAAGAGCAGTGGAGTGGCGCAGTAATGGACGAGGCGAGACGACTGCTTCAGTGTGTCCAGATCCGCCACCTGAACACACGGAGAGAGCACTTCCAGATTTACACTGAGAATTTCCTCATTTGCTGCAACGGCTAGTTTTATAAAGGTGAAGTGCATAACAATTTCAGTATGCTTTCCATCCCAGTTGAATAGATTGTGGATTTTATCCTAAAAAAAAGCTTTCAGGCAACACGCCCTGTTCAATACATCAACTCAACTAATGGTGTATATCTGTAAAACGTACAAGGAGTTCAAAAGTTTGGGGCCAGTAAGATTTTTTTAGTTTCTCTTCTGCTAACTAATGGCTAAATTTACTAAAGGGGGAAATTAGTATCGGAGTGCAATTCCATAAAAGCTCAGATGGAAGGAGAAAATTCTGCAGTTGATTTACTGACAATATTCACATTAAAAAAATACTAATTTTCAGGGCTAATTCTCCACTGTGTGTCTTTAGTAAATCCTGACGACACACCAAAAGACCAGCAAGCTGTTCAGAAATCTGGCCTTAAGGCTGCATTTATTTGATAAAAAATGCAGCAAAAAAAAAAAAAAAAGCTAAAATTCTTTTCTCCAGGCTTCAGTGTCAAAGTTCATGATCCCGAGAATTTTTTTTTGATTAATAGACAGTTTAAAAGAATATAATTTATTTGAAACAGAACAAAAACATCTTTTGTACCATTATAAAATGTCTTTAGTGTCATTTTTAATCAATTAATATCTATCTATCTATCTATCTATCTATCTATATATATCTATATATATATATATATATATATATATATATATATATATATATATATATATATATATATATATATATATATATATATTATTATTATTATTATTTTTTTATTTTTTTTTTTTTTTTTATGTAGAAAGAAATTAATCCGCTTTACTGGCCCAAACTTTTGCACTGGTGGTGACCTGCATAATATGGATTGTAACCTGCAGTATAATAATAACACACTTGTGGATCTCAACAGTGTGGATTCAGAGGAAGTGCGATCACAGCAAATGACAGAGACATCTCACACACTACAGAATCTCCTAATGTCCTCACCACATCTCATTAAACCCAAGCGGGCCGAACACAGAGTGATCTGGATGTGTGTGTGTGTGTGTGTGTGAGGGAAAGGATTCGTGTGCACTGGCATGAATCTGGACCTGATGAGCTGCTGGGAAAATCATGCTCTGGGAGTGTGATGAAAAATACCCATCACACATTATCAGACACACACACACACACACACACACACACACACACACACACACACACAGAGTCTGTGTGCAGGGTGTACTCGTGCTGAGTGAACTCACAGAGATGGGCATGTTAGACTGAGCCGAGCGCTGCTGCCACGTCACAAACAGATTCTCAATCTTCATCTGTCTCTCCAGCTCTGCAACACACAACAAACATCTCTGAAGAAATCACACGCACAGGTTCACGACTACAATGACCACACATTTCTTTCTTTCTACTTTTATACACTTCCTTAAATTTGGTAAACTCATCCTTAAATTCGTCCCTAAATTTACAATTTTTCATTCCGTTTTTTGTGTTTTTTCTTGTGTTCTTTCATTTACACTGTTCATTTTGTTTAGGCACGTTCACACATTTCTTATATGTATCATTTTATTTTCTTTCGTATTTTTTTTTATTTTTTACTTCTAATTTAATACTCTTTTAATTAAGTTTTTTTCTTTTTCTGTCTGTTTGTCTTTCTTTTTCTTCCTTTCTTTTTCTTTTACTTTCTTTTATCGTTTTCTTAAATTTTTCCCTTTTTTCACACAAAAAAATTTGATCCTCAATATTTTTCCGTTTTTTTTTTTTTTTTATTATTATTAATTTATTTATTTTTTTACATTAATGCATACTTCTGTTTCTCTTTCTATTTTTTATAGTTTTTATTCATAATTTTATATTGCTCATATATTTCTATTATTTTCATTTTTTTAATGCATTTTTTTTTATTGTCTTTCACTTGTTTGTTTCTTTCTTTCCTGACTCCTCAACAGTGCACTCTCTGTGATGGAGGATGCAAGTTGTGCTTTGACGGAGGAGATGTGTGTGTGTGTGTGTGTGTGTGTGTGTGTGTGTGTGTGTGTGTCTCGAAGTGTGTACCTCTGCGTTCAGCGGCTTTGACCTCCAGTAGCTGGGCTCCATGGCGAGCGACTATATCGGGCCCATCCTGACTGGACAAGGGCCTCACAGTGTTCACGTCTCTCAGAGCTTCATCAAAGGGCACGAGCTCTCCAGGGAAGGCCAGAGGAGGAAGAACACGAGCAGAGCCGCCCATCCGACCCTGATCCTTACTGGCGGCCGGAGGAACCGGACTCCTTAACAGAGCGTCCGCCTCGACCGTGGAGCTCAGGAACAGATTGGGCTCCTGCTAACAAACAAATACATACAGGAGACAGATTAATAAATAAGAAGGGCAACATATTATATTATACGAGTATCAAGAAAAATGCACAAAGGTAAAAAAAACCAAACAAACAAACAAAATAATAAAAAGAATCTGAGAGTACGAATAAAGCAATAAAAAAATGCAAAGTATATAAAAAGAAATTGAAAGTATAAAAGGAATTTATGAAAGGAAGATAGAAAGAAAAAGAAAATTATGCAAAAGTTTGAAAATAAACATAGAAATCTGGAAAAGTATGTAGTAAAGAACAGAAGAAAATCTAACATTAGTGTACAAGTATGAAAAAGCATTATATAGCGAAGAAAAAACAAATTAAAGCTATTTACAAAAACAGTGAAACAAGCACTAAATAATATACAGTAAAGTAAAGAAGAAAGCAAGCACATGGAATTAGGAAGAAGAACCAACGGGAGGCATGAAGTATGAAAAGTAATGAAAGAAAGAAAGAAAAATAATGAATTAAGTAAGAGAAAAAGAAAGACAGATCACAAATTGATTAAATCAGAGATGGATTTGCTCAGCGTGAGGCTCTGGTCTTCACGTTCTCCAGGCCTCTTTCATGTGCTTTCAAAGCTCTCGTCTGTCACTCACAGATTCGGAGATGTGACGCAGCGTTAAACTCACTGACACACAGAGATCACGCCAGCGTGAGCCTCGAGACCAGAAACACAAAACCCCATCAGAGCACGCGAGAGGAGAACTAACAGAACTCCTTCTGAAGACCTTGCCCTCTTCTTGCGAGAACTTTTGGGTGAGTTAATGTTTGGAAGACTAGTTAAAGTCCTCCAGGGCGAGTTGGAGGCTTTTCTAAAAGAAGCTGGAGCAGATGCCCATGCGGCCGACGGGCCAATAAGCCGGACTTAAGCGCCTGAACTCCGCCCCCTGGGACTCTGACAGATGATTGGCGGTTAGGGCAAATTTTCCGCTGTGTTGGATCTGCCTTCTGTTAGCATTCATTAAGAGAACAGATTAAAAGTGTGGAGCCACTGACGAGGAAATAAAAGAGTTCTGGCCTTCACTTTCTATATGTAGATGTTCAGTTTATTTGTGCTTCAGTAACATGATAGAAAAAGTGTGAGACTAAAACATGTTTGCGACCTTGAGAAGCGGCTTAAATAAAACATTTTAAATAATAGGAAATAAGCTCTTTTTAAATACATGCCGTTTTTGCTCTAATTAAAAAGTAAGTTATCTAAAGAACGCAGTAAATGCAGAATTGACCTTTGTGATACTGCAATGTATTTTTAATCTACTGAAAACTTAAATTATGCAGCGACGTAATTAAAAACTCATTGAACTGAAGAGACAGAATAGTCTTATTTGAAAGTGTTCTTAATGTTCCCTGTGATGATGTACAATACAAGACCATGCTAATTTGAGTTGTGCGTGATATTTATACATCTCTTTAAGTTTCTATTAGACGTTTTTCAACACAGCATAATAAGTAGTAAACTAGAGATTTTAACCGGAATTATTTAAGTTTTGTAATATTTGAAATCATACACTACCGCAGAGGTTTGGGGTCGGTTCCTTTCTTTTTTTTGCCAAAGATTTTATACTATAATCATTAACAAAGCATTAGATTGTTCAGAATGTTACAGAACATTTATATTTGATGTTTAATTCATCGAAGAATGCTAAAGAATAAAATGCATCATTTTTCACGAAAATGTGAAGCAGCGCAACTGTTTTCAGCACTACTGATCAGAAATGATTCTTGAGCGGCAAATCAGCAGAGAATGGAGTAATGATGCTGAAAATTCAATCAAATATTATAATAATTCATATAGAAGAAAAACCATAATATTTCACAATATTAAAGTTTTAACTGCACTTTTGATCAAATGCAATAAATGTAAAAATGCTTAATCGCAAAAATAAAAACATATACAAACTCAATTCAATTAGATTCAAATATTTAGCAGATTAATGATAAAAATCAATAGTGATGCTTTAAACAGAACAAATCTACTTGGAGCTAAATCAGTCCCACCATCACACTTCTCCACTTCTTCGTCGTCGTCTTCTTTTTTTTTTTTTTCTCACGTACACATGCACCAAGGTCCAAAACACGAACAAAAGAACCGACCAGGACTGACTGACGTGAAGAGATCAAACGAACAGCAAACAAATAAAGATCTCTGTGGCATCTCTCTCTCAATCGGTTCCCATAAGGACAAACGCAATGTGATATTAGAGTCTGAGTCTCACCGCTCACTATCCAGGGCCCCAGAACAGTCTGTCTGCCGTCGCAAACCGGGAGCATCATCCAGAGAGCTCGTATCATCTGACAGAATAAAGTCACCCACAGCCCTGGACGTCAGGAAACAAACAACGGCTCGAAACCCAACGCATCTTAATCATATCTGAAGGAACCATCTTTATTCTGGAGAAGAATCTCAGTGGGTTTGTGTTCATCTGCTCCCATACAGACACACACATCACTTTAAACAAGTCTTTTAAAGAAGTTTTGTAGAATTTGGTTTGTTTTCCCTCATATTTACCCATAATGCTGAGGTCAAGGTTAACCAGAATGTCATTTCGTTTATCAGCGTATTCCAATTAACCAGTGCTGTTTAGGACAATTTTACTCTTTAAATTAATCATTCAAAATTTATTTATCATTTATTTTATTTTAAAATTTATTCTTGTATTTATCTATCAACTTGAATCAAACCTAATCTGGAGAATCTTTCTCTCATATGCATACATACATAAATATATATATCTCCATCCATTTATAATTTTATGCATCCATCAACCAATAATTCTATCCATCTATACATTCATCATTGTATTCATCCACCCATAATTGTACCCATCATCCATCCATCCATCCAACATCCATCCATCCATCCGTCCGTCCGTCCATCATAATTCTATTCTGTTCATGTACCTTTTCATCCATCCACCCATCCATTATTCATAATTCTGTCTATCCATATATCCATCCATCATTGTATTCATCCATAAAAATTGTACATCCATCCATCTATCCATTCAAAAATCTATCTATCCATCCATCCATCCTTCATAATTCCATTCATACATACATCTAGCTATTTATAATTCCATCCATCCACACATCCATAATTCTATTCATCTATCTTCATATCATAAATGTAGTCTATATATAATTACAACAGCGCTGTAATAATGACCAGTCCTTTAACTATTTTATTAGAAAGAGCACTAAAGATCCTGATATTGCCACATTATAATGTCGATCAGAAATGTCGTTGTGTCATTATCAGTGCAGGCACATGACTGTCATAAACGGTTAAAGGCCTTTAACACAAAAGCTCTGGATAACGACATCAACAACTGTCTGCTTTCCCAAAATACATCCTGACATTTGGTGCGAAATCTTGACAAACAGCTGACAACTGAATCAATAACAGAGAACGCCGCGACAGAAGGTTTCTGCTCTTCACTGACAGAACCAACAAACATGTTCTGCTGCATTAACCGCAAACAACTAAAACGCAGCGTGATTCAATTCGCCGTGATCAAAGGAGCTCGACTCCAGGCAGGAATGAACAGTTTAGGCAGTGCAGCGATGGACCAGCGCTCTGGACGGATTCCAGGTGTTTGGTGTTAGCAGGTGTGCTGGAGTGATTAGCGTCCTGCCCTCCGGCCGTGACAGCTGTCCATCACTCAGAGTGATATGTCAGACCGCCCCGGGGAGCACCGGGCACTCCAGTGCTGCTTAACTCGCTTGTGTTATCTGTACTTATAATGTGTGAACACACGCTGTCCTAAAAACTCATCTGGAACGGTATTCAGCAATCCATGACAGCTTACAGAGTGTGCATGTTGAGAATAACATACTACCTACTGTTTTTGACAGACGACACAAAGCAGTATGTACACTATCTTTTCATCTTTTCTATCTATTTTTTTTAACAA